>NC_072766.1:13364485-13598272 GCF_022539595.1 Amphiprion ocellaris
TTGAAAAATCGCACTTTTTTTTTCGACATAGTATAGTAAGGCGTTTTTTTTGCGCCAAAATTCATGATGATTTTTTTTTCAAAGAAAACCTTTCTGGAGTGTTTTTCACGCCCTCCTTTACATTATTTCATCATATGGCACGTTTTTACAACATGTTTGAAAAATGGCATTTTTTTTCGACATAGTATAGTAAGGCATTTTTTTTGCGCCAAAATTCATGATGATTTTTTTTTCAAAGAAAACCTTTCTGGAGTGTTTTTCACGCCCTCCTTTACATTATTTCATCATATGGCACGTTTTTACAACATGTTTGAAAAATGGCATTTTTTTTCGACATAGTATAGTAAGGCGTTTTTTTTGCGCCAAAATTCATGATGATTTTTTTTTCAAAGAAAACCTTTCTGGAGTGTTTTTCACGCCCTCCTTTACATTATTTCATCATATGGCACGTTTTTACAACATGTTGAAAAATGCATTTTTTTCGACATAGTATAGTAAGGCGTTTTTTTTGCGCCAAAATTCATGATGATTTTTTTTTCAAAGAAAACCTTTCTGGAGTGTTTTTCACGGCCTCCTTTACATTATTTCATCATATGGCACGTTTTTACAACATGTTTGAAAAATGCATTTTTTTCGACATAGTATAGTATGGCGTTTTTTTTGCGCCAAAATTCATGATGATTTTTTTTTTCAAAGAAAACCTTTCTGGAGTGTTTTTCACGCCCTCCTTTACATTATTTCATCATATGGCACGTTTTTACAACATGTTTGAAAAATGGCATTTTTTTTCGACATAGTATAGTAAGGCGTTTTTTTTGCGCCAAAATTCATGATGATTTTTTTTTTCAAAGAAAACCTTTCTGGAGTGTTTTTCACGCCCTCCTTTACATTATTTCATCATATGGCACGTTTTTACAACATGTTTGAAAAATCGCATTTTTTTTCGACATAGTATAGTAAGGCGTTTTTTTTGCGCCAAAATTCATGATGATTTTTTTTTCAAAGAAAACCTTTCTGGAGTGTTTTTCACGCCCTCCTTTACATTATTTCATCATATGGCACGTTTTTACAACATGTTTGAAAAATGCATTTTTTTTCGACATAGTATAGTAAGGCGTTTTTTTTGCGCCAAAATTCATGATGATTTTTTTTTCAAAGAAAACCTTTCTGGAGTGTTTTTCACGCCCTCCTTTACATTATTTCATCATATGGCACGTTTTTACAACATGTTTGAAAAATGGCATTTTTTTTCGACATAGTATAGTAAGGCGTTTTTTTTGCGCCAAAATTCATGATGATTTTTTTTTCAAAGAAAACCTTTCTGGAGTGTTTTTCACGGCCTCCTTTACATTATTTCATCATATGGCACGTTTTTACAACATGTTTGAAAAATCGCATTTTTTTTCGACATAGTATAGTAAGGCGTTTTTTTTGCGCCAAAATTCATGATGATTTTTTTTTCAAAGAAAACCTTTCTGGAGTGTTTTTCACGCCCTCCTTTACATTATTTCATCATATGGCATGCTTTTACAACATGTTGAAAAATGACATTTTTCGACATAGTATACTATGGCGTTTTTTTTGCGCCAAAATTCATGATGTTTTTTTTTTTTACAAAGAAAACCTTTCTGGAGTGTTTTTCACGCCCTCCTTTACATTATTTCATCATATGGCATGCTTTCACAACATGTTGAAAAATGACATTTTTCAGCATAGTATACTATGGCTTTTTTTTGCACCAAAATTCATGATGATTTTTTTTTCAAAGAAAACCTTTCTGGAGTGTTTTTCACAGGCTGCTTTACATTATTTCATCATATGGCATGCTTTCACAACATGTTGAAAAATGACATTTTTCGCCATAGTATACTATGGCGTTTTTTTTTGCGCCAAAATTCATGATGTTTTTTTTTTTTCAAAGAAAACCTTTCTGGAGTGTTTTTCACGCCCTCCTTTACATTATTTCATCATATGGCACGTTTTTACAACATGTTTGAAAAATGGCATTTTTTTTCGACATAGTATAGTAAGGCGTTTTTTTTGCGCCAAAATTCATGATGATTTTTTTTTTCAAAGAAAACATTTCTGGAGTGTTTTTCATGCCCTCCTTTACATTATTTCATCATATGGCACGTTTTTACAACATGTTTGAAAAATCGCATTTTTTTCGACATAGTATAGTAAGGCGTTATTTTTGCGCCAAAATTCATGATGATTTTTTTTTCAAAGAAAACCTTTCTGGAGTGTTTTCTCGTGCCCTTCTTTACATTATTTCATCATATAGAAAGTTTTTACACCATGTTTGAAAAATCACATATTTATTCGACATAGTACAGTAAGGCGTTTTTTTTTTGCGCAAAAATTCATGATGATTTTTTTTCAAAGAAAACCTTTCTGGAGTGTTTTTCACAGGCTGCTTTACATTATTTCATCATATGGCATGCTTTCACAACATGTTGAAAAATGACATTTTTCGACATAGTATACTATGGTGTTTTTTTGCGCCAAAATTCATGATGATTTTTTTTCAAAGAAAACCTTTCTGGAGTGTTTTTCACAGGCTGCTTTACATTATTTCATCACATGGCACGTTTTTACACCATGTTTGAAAAACGGCATTTTTTTTCGACATAGTATAGTAAGGCGTTTTTTTTGCGCCAAAATTCATGATGATTTTTTTTTTCAAAGAAAACCTTTCTGGAGTGTTTTTCACGCCCTCCTTTACATTATTTCATCATATGGCACGTTTTTACAACATCTTTGAATAATGGCAATTTTTTTTTTCGACATAGTATTCAATGGCGTTTTTTTGCGCCAAAATTCATGATGATTTTGTTTTCAAAGAAAACCTTTCTGGAGTGTTTTCTCATGCCCTTCTTTACATTATTTCATCATATGGAAAGTTTTTACACCATGTTTGAAAAATCACATATTTTTTCGACATAGTATAGTAAGGCGTTTTTTTTGCACCAAAATTCATGATGATTTTGTTTTCAAAGAAAACCTTTCTGGAGTGTTTTTCACGCCTTCCTTTACATTATTTCATCATATGGCACGTTTTTACAACATGCTGATAAATCGCATTTTTTTTCGACATTGTATAGTAAGGCGTTTTTTTTGCGCCAAAATTCATGATGATTTTTTTTTTTCAAAGAAAACCTTTCTGGAGTGTTTTTCACGCCCTCCTGTACATTATTTCATCATATGGCACGTTTTTACAACACGTTGAAAAATCGCATTTTTTTTCGACATAGTATATTATGGCGTTTTTTTGTGCGAAAATTCATGTTTTTTTTTCAAAGAAAACCTTACCATAGTGTTTTTCACAGCCTACTTTACATTATTTCATCATATGGCATAAACATGCCATATGAAAAATCGCATTTTTTTTGACATAGTATACTATGGCCAAAATTCATGATTTTTTTTCCCCACAAAAACGTCATATGTCGTATGTGATCAAAAATGTCACCAAAACAGTTTAGGTTGTTGTCAAAAACTCAAAATCTTACCAAGTCTATTTGTTTTATTTGTAGTCAAAATGTCTCATCACACTTGATTTAAGATAAATTCATTTAACAAGTGACATTTCAGCAGATGGAGGGAGTTGTTTTAAGACAATGCATCTGAAATATCTTGTTAAGTCAAACAATCTTGAAATTATCTTGCTTTGAGTTGTATTTGACAAGAAAACTCAAAATAAGTTTAACCCTCGTGTCGTCCTGCGGGTCAAATTAACCCATTTTAAAGTTTGAAATGTGGTAAAAAATATATGTTTTCAAAGTGAAACTTCTGATGTCCACATTTTTGGGAAATCTTTGAATGTTTTTTGGTGGAAAAAAAGAAATGTTAAAAATGTTTAAGAACATTCACAAAAAAATCAACCAAAATCCAGTGAGTTTTGCTGGATTTTGGTTGATTTTTTTTGTGAATGTTCTTAAAGAAAATAGAAGTTTTACTGATATATATGTAATCACTTTAGATATTTTTAGAATTTTTTTTGGAAGATTTTTACTCATTTTTTGAAAATGCAAGAATTTTCTTGCCAAATTTGGGGGATTTTTTTTAAAATAAAACTTTTAAGGGAAACTTTTAAGGAATTATTGGAATTTTCTTCCTGGAGGTTTGGAAAATTTTCAGAAATTTGGGGAATTTTTTTGCTGAATTTTTGGATTTTTTTTCAGACAAGGACACAATATTTTTTGGTGCCTGTAAATGAAGACAGCAGGAGAGTTAATACATCTCAAATTAGGAGGTTACATGGAAGCAAAAATCTATTTTTGAGTGGAAAAACTGCTATTTTTTTAGCATGTCTGGCTCATTTTTTTCACGTTTTTGGTGATATTTTGGACGACATACTAAACTATGATGTTTTTGTGACATTTTGGACGACATACTAAACTATGACATTTTTTGTCGTATTTTGGATGACATACTATACTATGACATTTTTTTCCACATTTTGGACGACATACTAAATTATGACGTTTTTGTCATATTTCGGACGACAGACTTTACAGTAGAATATTACTCCAAATCATCCTCCAAGGTCTATGACGTTTTTTGGAACAAAGTCTATACTATGACCATTTTAGAGCGACATGTTATACTATGACGTTTTTTGGACGACCTGCTATACTATGACGTTTTTTGGACCAAAGCCTATTCTATGACGTTTTTAGAGCGACATGCTGTACTATGACGTTTTCAGAGTGAGTTGCTATTCTATGACGTTTTAGGAGCAACATGCTATACTATGGCGTTTTTTGAGCAACATGCTATACTATGATGTTTGTTAATCGACATGCTATGACGTTTTTAGAATGACATGCTATACTATGACGTGTTTAGAGCGAAATGCTATACTATTATCTTTGTTGAACGACATGCTATACTATGACGTTTTTTGGCTGACATGCTATACTATTACGTTTTTAGAGCGACATGCTATATTATGACATGTTTGGAGCGACATGCTGTACTATGATGTTTGTTGAACAACATGCTATACTATGATGTTTGTTGAACGACATGCTATACTATGACTTTTGTAGAGCGACATGCTATACTATGACTTTTTTGGGTGATATGCTATACTATGACGTTTTAAGAGCGACATGCTATACTATGATGTTTTAAGAGCGGCATGCTATACTATGACTTTTTAGAGCGACATGCTATACTATGACGTTTTTTGGGTGACATGCTATACTATGACGTTTTTAGAGTGACATGTTATACTATGACGTTTTTAGAGCCACATGCTATACTATGATGTTTGTTGAACGACATGCTATACTACGGCGTTTTAAGAGCGATATGCTATACTGTGACGTTCTTTGGGTCACATGCTATACTATGATGTTTTTAGAGCGACATGCTATATTATGATGTTTTTAGAGCGACATACTATACTATGACGTTTTTGGAGCAACATACTATACTGTATCTATCACATTTTTTGGACGACATGCTATACTATGACGTTTTTTGAGAGATATGCTATACTATGATGTTTGCTGGACCAAAGGCTATAGTATGACGTTTTTTGAGAGACATGCTATACTATGATGTTTGTTGGACCAAAGGCTATACTATGACAATTTTAGAGCGACATGCTATACTATGACGTTTTTTGGACCAAAGGCTATACTATGATGTTTGTTGAACGACATGCTATACTATGACGTTTTTTGAGCGACATGCTATACTATGACGTTTGTTGGACCAAAGGCTATGCTATGACGTTTTTCAGACCAAAGGCTATACTATGACAATTTTAGAGCGACATGCTATACTATGACGTTTTTTGGACAACATGCTATACTATGACGTATTTTGGACAACATGCTATACTATGACGTATTTTGGACCAAAGCCTATTCTATGATGTTTTTAGAGCGACATGCTATACTATCACGTTTTTTGGACGACATGCTATACTATGACATTTGTTGGACCAAAGGCTATCGTATGACGTTTTTTGAGCGACATGCTATACTATGACATTTGTTGGACCAAAGGCTATCGTATGACGTTTTTTGAGCGACATGCTATACTACGACGTTTGTTGGACCAAGGCTGTACTATGACTTTTTTTGAGCGACATCGCCACACTCCAAAGCAGAGCACCTGTCTGCTGAACTTGTAAAAGTGAACTATATACGTGAAGAATGTGAGCAGCAGCAGCCTGTGAGCAGTGGAACAGATGTGATCAGAAAGTGATTTTCTTTTTTCTTTTCTTTCTGGTTGACTTGATGCTGTCAGATGCAGATGTTGGAGCTGATTCTGATCTTTCAGGATAAAAAGCTGCTTTTCCTTCATAGACTTTTCAGGAAATTATTCTCTCAGGTTTTCTCTGCTATTTATAATTTTATTATCTGTAATTATTTCATTATTGTAAAACAAAGTCTGAGGCATAAAGACTCATTTAGTTATTTTATTCCTGAAATCTTTGACGTAGCAGAACTAAACTTCCATTGTCCTTCTTGTACTTCTGATACTAGAACTAAACGTATCTTCAACACGGACCATCTGGTTTTAATGAATCAGCAGCAACATCACAACAACAAATGAGACAATTTTCAAGCAATTAATGAAACTGATGTCATTTAAAACTATCAGAGTCTGTTTTAGTGTCAAATTAAAGCTGATTACTGACAACTAGAACATTAACGTTACTGTTTTAATCACATTTAAGTTTCCTGAACGTTACATTAATGTCAACCAGCCACAGTTTTATGAACTTAATGAACCACATTACAGGAACACAACACACTTCAGCTGTTGACAGGAAACAACACAAACATCGTTAGCTTGATGCTACATTTAGCTGCTAATCAGGACTGCTCAGCTAGCTCAGTTAGCATAGCTAATTCACATTAAAGCTAATATTCACTGGATGCTAACTCTCTTCTCTGGTCAACACAAAAATAAACTCCACCAACTCCTGGGGTTCACTGCTCACATTATATCTGACTCTAAAGTTGAACATAAAGTTCATTAAAACTGGCGCCGATCAGTAATTTATCATTTATTACCAACCAGCTGTCGGAGTCCTTCAGTGTCTGTTGGTCCAATCAGCCGAAGGATTGAATTACTGAACTGAAAACTGATTAAAACAAGACAACGGACAGTAAAACTGTCTGTGGAAAATGTGCTGCTGCTCCACCAATAAATACCAACAAACTTAAACAAACTTGGTGTAAGTGTTGCTTTTAGTGATTTTTTAAGAAATAGCAAATATGAGGCTTTTATTTTTCTGGAAGGAAAAGTAAACGTCGCTTATCCAAAGTTTCGCTAACTTAACTTTAGCTGCACTTACACCATGTTCTGATAGATCATTTTTTAATGTTAAAATAGCTGCACTTCCTTTGTATATTTGGTCGTGTCTTATGTTGCTGCCGTTTCATTGCAATTATATTTCAATAATATCACTTTAAATACAGACAATTGAAAGGAAAAAAACTGGCTCTGAAATACTCAATGAACTGATACGTCATCTAGTGTTAAACTGAGTAAGAATTCTTAATAATACGAAATGTAACTGACTGAGCTGTATTAATTAAATTGAGATATTTAAAATTGAAAGAAACACAACATTGACTGAAAGATTTTAGTCAATTAAACCTTAAATTCATTTACCTAAGAAAACCATCCTTTAATGTCTTACCTTAAAATGACCTACATTTTTAAAAACATATAGGTGCAAAGTAAAAGTTTGACACTAAAGATTAATCACTGATGAACATTTAATTGCTCAGCAGATATTCAGGACTACTGACAGCACAGAACCTTAACCTTACTGTTTTAATCACATTTAGGTTTTCTATACGTTACATTAATGTGAACCAGCATCTCCACTGACAGTTTTATTAACTAAATGTACCACATTACAGTAACACAACACACTTCAGCTGTTTACATGAAACTCAACACAAACATCGTTAGCTTAATGCTACGTTAGCTTTAACCAGGCTACAACTGAGCAGCTAGTTCGGTTAGCACGCTAACAATAAAACTAATATTTACCGGATGCTAACTTTCTTCTCTGGTCAACACACACAGAAATAAACTCCACCAACATCTGGAGTGCATGGCACACATTATATCTGACACTAAAACTGCATATAAAGTGCATTAAAAGCAGCACCGATACGAAAATAAACATTTACTTACTGAACAAGGCCTTTCAGTGTCTGCTGGTAGAATCAGCCGAAGGCAGAAAACTGGTTAAAACAAGCCAACGGGCAGGAAAACTGTCTGTGGAAAATGTTCTGCTGCTCCACCGATAAATAAACCAACAGTTATCAGAATTAATCCAAATGAGGAGAGCAGAGTCTAGGCTGACTCCTCCATAGGACCTGTCAATCATTCCAGACCAGACTGTCAATCAAGTAACCCCGCCCCCTGGCTTCGCAAAACTTTAACGCTCAATAAAAAAATGAATATTGATTTATTTTAAGATCGGCCACCTGATCTCTCATTTTGACCATGAAAACTAACGAAAAAAATGTATATACAGTCTATGCACCGTACTCTGTTTGGCTCCACACTTGCTGATGACCACTTCCGGTCTCAGAAAATGAAAAAACGGACCTTTTTTCGTTTCTGTCTCTTACTCATTTTGCTTTTTTGTTATTCTAAATATAAAATAAAAATCAAAGAATTTTTAAAATTTCGTATATCCCTTTTTGATCATGAAAAGGAAAAAACGCCTTGTATTTCAATTTTAATTTTTGTATTTTAAAACGAAAATCAAATAACCACTTGTTTTTTGTTTTTCAATACCCGTTTCAGAACGGAAAATCCAATTGCCAAAAATATACATATATACCGTAAATATATAATTACGTAACATAAATGACTGAAACCAGAAAGGAAATCAGGAAACTAGGACCATCAAACTAGTTTATGGCTGTGAATGTGGTTTCTGCCTTATTGATGTTATTCTTATATCTTTTCTTTGTTGGTGTTAAAGCACTTTGGACCAATGGTTCTGAAAAATGTTGTACAGGTAAATTTTATTACAATATTTAATTGCAAATATTAGAAGTATTAAAATCATTTTTATTCTAATTATTAGTCTATGTCCATTGAACAAACAGGCATTTTCACACCACAGCCTAATATCCTCTTACATTAGAGGCTCACTGCACTGTTTATTTCTGACACTTTGGTGTACAAACAATGGACCAAAAAAGAGAACAAAATTCTTTTTTTAAAAATGTTATTATTTTGCCCAAAAGTGAAATTTAAAGACTGTATGTAAAGGGGACTTTGGGCAGACTGGAAATAAAAAACAAAACAGTGTTTCTAAACAAAAGCCATCAGTATTTTAAGAAAGGGTGAGTTGTGCTAATTTCAAGAACAGGAGTGTCATCTCTGCGGCCGCACCCTGTAGACTTTTAAAATCCTCTGACTCAGCATCGCTGTAAACCAGTAATTAGTCTCACTGTCATAAATGCCACAACTACAACTACTCAATTCAATAAATCTTATGAAGTATGATAGCAAAGTTGTGTTCATCTTTCTCAAGAGGTACAAAACATTTACCACGAATCCGTAATGTCTGATTAGGTGTCACAATAGGCGAGTCTAGGGTTGAAGGGTGAATGTATTTTGCAGCACCTTAATAGAGTAATAGAGTTTATGCTTCTACTTCACTACACGCCAGAGATAAATATTTTTCAATACACTTGTGTGACATATTTAGCTACAAGTTAGAATTTTTCACACCTTTCCTGTCTACTGAAGACCAGGATTCTGTGAATTTGGCCATCCAGAATTGGAATTTTTCGGATGAATTTAAAGAAATAGATGCTCTTTTATGCGTTCTAATAAACTCTTGAAAATCAATTGCCACATAGCTGAAAACAGAGCTGTTTTTCTGAGCAAATGAGCCACAGACATAAATGTTTCTCACGGGATCATATGATTCTGTAGACTATGATGCTCTGCTGTAGATCAAATAGTATATAAAGCAGTAAAATATTTATCAAAGTTACGTATTAATCTATATTAGTCAAAAACATTATAAGTAAAACACAGACATGGTCCATTTTATTGTACACTTTTGTTACTTAAAGCAAGTGTTGCTCATAACATTTACATACTTTTGCTTCAGATAAGTTTTGAATGCAGGAGTTTTATACTTTTACTTGTAATGGAGTGTTTTCCACAGTGTGGTTTTGTAACTGTTATTGAGTGAAGGATCTGAATACTTCTACCACTATTGTTGCAGCCATGGAGGAACCAGAGAAGTCGCAGGTTCAAGGCCTCGACATCTTAACCAGAAGTTAATTTAAAATAAGAATTCCTTCAGACAGTGTACACACTAACAAAATCCAGCATTTCTGTCACCTACCACATGCAGTCGCTATTGTACTGACTTTGTTTGTGGGGTCATTTTCTGGTTGATGTGCTCATTGAGTCACTCTCAGACCTGCTTTGATAGAAATTTGTAACTGCTGTTCCAACACAAATAGCTGCTGTTTTTTTTTCCATAACTGACAAAAGCCTTTTTCCTGTTATGCTGGCAGCAGGTCGGATTGCTTTCCACATGACAAAAGCTGCAATTTGGATATTTTATTTTGACATGATAAGAGCAGTAATCTTGTCTGTTTATGCTGTAGCATCAGCAGGAACTGACACCCTGGTGAGACACTTGCCGGCTGTGGTTGGATATGTGGGTCGCTTAATTTTCTGACATGGTTAATTAGCGCTGGTTTTCCTGCTGAGTCTCTGTCTGACTGCATTCTTGCTTCAATTTATCAATGAAAACAGTGACTTGACTTTTTTTTGGGACAGCTGCCATGAAAAACAATCCTGGCAGGATGGATCTGGTTGCTGACTGTTCTATTAGCAGTTTTTTTTATCTCACTCGGTCAGTAACTGGTAAAGTTAACTTGATGAAACCATGCTGATCTTCACTAATAGTGTACTGTATATTCTACTATTTTAAAACTTAAAGTGTAATTAAGGACGGGTCTGATACAAAAATATGTTTTAAGACGGAAATTAAAAGCGGTCAATGAACAATTGTTCCTGGAGGGGAAATTTGCATGAGCAATAGTCTCATGATCATAACTTACTGGAAAAGAAAATAAACATACATGAGTCCAAAGCTCGTAAATTAGACATATAAAACTAATGACACTTTCCTTCTAATGCTGCTTGCTCGCTCGTGATCTCACATACTTATTCATGTCATCTTTGCCAAGAAGAGGGATATTTTATTTAAGGCTGTTGTGGTATCAAGAATACAAAACTACAACCAAAGCTGGTATTCCTACATTTTAAAATATATTAGCTGGATCCATAAGGAAGGAATCTGAAGGTTCATAGGCCAGTTATCTTGATTGTCTGATACTGTTGAACTTATCTTTATCGGATACAGACACAATGGTAGTAAAGTGGACCCATGAGAATAAATAATAGACTAAATTATTCTTTAAGACAACAGACACCGACAGTAGAGGCCTCTAAGCTCATGACATAAAGCCAAACAAAGGTGTTTTGGAGTCTTGGCCCTCTGGCTGCACAACTGTACTGATGGAATTTGATGCTCTCTGTGTGTTCCCAATACAGAGACCCCTGGTGGTTCTAGGGGGGAATGAAACAGACTTTCTCTTGTCATCTTATGTCTGCTCTGTGGTCACATTCCCTGAACTTGATTCTTTTTACAATGACACAGTGGCAAGATGTTTTGAACACATCTCACAGTATGTTTATTGCACAACGTTTGCATCGACTGAACAACCTCAGCTCAGTCATCAACGGTCAAGTGGATGAGAATTTGGGATCTGGTCTGTCAGGAAAATAACTCAATTATTAAAACTAAATTAATGAAAACTGTGTCCTTTTTTTTAAAACCATCCTTGAAATATGCAAAAAAAAAAAAGAGCAGGGTTTATCACAACGATCATTTTCATTACATTTTACCTGCATGACTACAACAACCTTTTTACCTGCCTAAACTGAAAAAATACTGATCAACTTCAGATTGAACAGAGCCAGGAGACATGATGGCATCACTCCTGTGTTTAGTCTCTTCACACTGATTACCAATATGTTTTAGATTTTAAGGTTTTGCTGGTTACTTTAAAAGTCTTTTACAGTCTCCCTCCCAGCTACAATATATTGCCAAAAGTATTTGCTCACCTGCCTTGACTCTCATATGAATGTAAATGACATCCCATTCCTAATCCATAGGGTTCAATATGACGTCGGTCCACCCTTTGCAGCTATAACAGCTTCAACTCTTCTGGGAAGGCTGTCCACAAGGTTTAGGAGTGTGTTTATGGCAATTTTTGACCATTCTTCCAGAAGCGCATTTGTGAGGTCACACACTGATGTTGGACCAGAAGGCCTGGCTCTCAGTCTCCACTCTAATTCATCCCAAAGGTGTTCTATGGGGTTGAGGTCAGGACTCTGTGCAGGCCAGTCAAGTTCATCCACACCAGACTCTGTCATCCATGTCTTTATGGACCTTGCTTTGTGCACTGGTGCACAGTCATGTTGGAAGAGGAAGGGGCCAGCTCCAAACTGTTCCCACAAAGTTGGGAGCATGGAATTGTCCAAAATGTCTTGGTATGCTGAAGCATTTAGAGCTCCTTTCACTGGAACTAAGGGGCCAAGCCCAGCTCCTGAAAAACAACCCCACACCATAATCCCTCCTCCACCAAACTTTACACTTGGCACAATGCAGTCCGACAAGTATCGTTCTCCTGGCAACCGCCAAACCCAGACTGGTCCATCAGATTGCCAGATGGAGAAGCGTGATTCGTCACTCCAGAGAAGGCGTCTCCACTGCTCTAGAGTCCAGTGGCAGCGTGCTTTACACCACTGCATCCCACACTTTGCATTGCACTTGGTGATGTATGGCTTGGATGCAGCTGCTCGGCCATGGAAACCCATTCCATGAAGCTCTCTGCTGAAGCACTGTTCTTGAGCTAATCTGAAGACCACATGAGGTTTGAAGGTCTGTAGTGATTGACTCTGCAGAAAGTTGGCCACCTCTTTGCATTATGCGCCTCAGCATCTGCTGACCCCGCTCCATCAGTTTACGTGTCCTACCACTTGGTGGCTGAGTTGCTGTCGTTCCCACACTCTTCCACTTTCTTATAATACAGCTGACAGTTGACTGTGGAATATTTAGGAGTGAGGAAATGTCCCGACTGGATTTGTTGCACAGGTCGCATCCTATCACAGTTCCACGCTGGAATTCACTGAGCTCCTGAGAGCGACCCATTCTTTCACAAATGTTTGTAAAAGCAGTCTGCATACCTAGGTGCTTGATTTTATACACCTGTGGCCATGGAAGTGATTGGAACACCTGATTCTGATTATTTGGATGGGTGAGCGAATACTTTTGGCAATATAGTGTATATCTCTGACCTTTTAGTACGATATACACCGACACATTTTGAGATCTTTGGGCAGGAGTTTAATGTCTGTTCCACTGGCCCTGCTGAAAACTAAAAAGACCAGACTGCAAAAAATACAGAGTTTGTGGTCTAGACCCTGACTCTCAGAAATGATCTGTCCCAGCAAATCAGGCCAGCTGAGTCAGTCATCTCTTTTAATTTTCTTATTAAAACACACTTTTATTAGAGAGCTTTTCCTGATTTCATCTCAGTTGTACCTTCCTTTGAAATATCTTTTATTTTTTTCATCAGTATTTTTACAGTTTCTAACACTGTGTTGGTTTCAGTTCATCATGTTGTGTTTTTATCTGTCTTTTAAAATTGATTTTATGGCTTAAATTTGCTGCCTTGTGAAGTACTTTGCTTGTTCTTCTTCTTTCTCTTGTTCTTCTTCATCTAATTCTTCTTCTTCTTCCTATTATCATTATTATGGGTATTAGCATCAACAGTATTATTAGCATTACATGCATTACTATTAGCTTTATTATTATTTTTTTTTAATCAATTTATGATATCTTAATTAATTCATTACGGCAAGGTAGCAATCTGTGTATAACATCTAAAGATGCTGATGCACTTTGTTAATGTATTTAGGTTGGTTTTAATGTACAGACGAAAGCTCTCACATTATTTATTGCAGTTATTCAAGCCGCATACTTATTAAAGAGTATTTTAACTTTTTAACTATGTTGTGTAAAAATGTGAACAATAATAGAGCTTAAAGGAACATCAATAAATACAATATAGCTTTATTATTTCAAATCCAGTTAAATGTGATTTAAAGATGCTTACATTTGAAACAGCAATATGTCAAAAATACAACTAATAAAAATGTCATATTTAATATATATTTATATAGTTTATTGGAGGCAACATTCATCAACACAGCAACTACATTTGTGGGGTTGTATCATAGTTGCTATAGTTACTCATAATTTCCATCATAAGAATAAGTATATTGTGCAACAAACAAATAGTGCGTGATAAATTGTGGGCTCATATGTACATACAGTTTGCAAAGACCTATACAAACAAATTAAAATATACAATTAAAAAAAAATTAAAATCAGCAGCACAACTACCTTTGATTCCTACATTTTCTTTATGTCTGCACAACATAACATGCTGTTTATCTTCATTAAAAAGCAATAAAACAACAAACATTATCAATGATAACATTCTACAATCTAAAGGCTTTACATTAAAGAAGTCATATATATATTTATAGTCTAGAGAAAGTGAGATTTGCTCTCACTTATGTAGACAGTAATGCGTTTCTGAACTCATAACAATAGCTTATGTTCTACCTTGCGTTATAATTCAACTTAGACTAGATAAACATGTTTTCTTTCACTTCTCGTTATACAGGTTGGATTCGGTGCCTGGCATTTTCTTATTTAAACTTATGATGCTGCTTTCAAAATGAAAGAGAAAGGAAGTATAATTTAGTAGTTTAAAATTTACTCCAGGAGTTACACAAATTGTGATTCAGAATTATTTTTGCATAAATAAGACATTTGGTTTTTATTTTGTGCAACATCATTGCAACAGTAACTTGTATTATTCAGTTAATTAGTGCCAGATGCATGTGTCGGGTGTAAATATTGTAGAACAGGTGTAGCAGAGGATCTATGTGTCAAAAACATTCCTTTCTCATAGAATTGATCATATTTGACGCTCCTTCATAAATTACTGATGTGTCACAGCTGCATCAAGTTCAAAATCAGCATCAGAGGTGCTTGGTTTCCCACTTTAACTCTGCTCCACAGAGAAGTTTGACTCAGATCTGTTGAGCAAAAAGAAGAAAAGTCACAATTAATTTGAAATACATGCGAAAGAGGAGTTGATGGGGATGTGAATTTGTGAAAAGTGCTTACATGTCTTGGTGCTTGTGGATCATATGGTTGTTGTACTCCAGAACAGGAGGAAGGGTCTCCTCATCCTCAGGAACCTGATAAAAAACAACACATGGTCAGATCGTGAACCTGGAACTTATCAATATCAAAATATTAAAGGGAAATGAAACTATTTAGAGGTAGAAGTGCTTTTTGTTTACCTCCCAGTACACTTCATCATCGTAGCAGTTGTCATCAGCAGGGTCGCCCCAGATGGGGAACCTCAGGATGAAACCTTTGAAGAGACAACAAACAGGCTTTATAAGTATGGCTTTCTTAGTTGTACTCAATGTAAATGTTCCTGTTAAACCTGTTTTATGCTAAAAAAAAACATTCAGTTATGTAACTACAGCCTCACTGTAGAAATTTCAGAAGCAGATGCCTGTTTTTTTAAGACATCCGCTTTTAACTGAGTCAAAGAAATGACAAAAGTTATTTTGTGACACTGTTTCTTCATACACATTTTTTTCTTCATATTCTCTTAGGATATGTTTAGTTTTAAATACTGCGTATGGAGTTCTATAAAGTCACATTGTAAAATTTATTTCAAAATACTCCAGAATTAAAAATGAGCACCACGATAATCCAGGAATCTGACTGGCTGTATAAGACAATACATGTTTCAAACTCACCGACAATGGCTCCTCCAACGAGGCCAAAAGCGATGGACACACATGTACCAGCTGCCTGGAAGCCTCCCTGTGTTCCTACTGATCTGTTTGCGAAGCTGCCCGTGAAGTCGAATACGATGTTGAGCCTGGGCAGGACAAAAAAGCAACAATTTATAACCAGATTTTCAGATTTTGTTACAGAACATTGCAAAACAAATGCACTCAGGGAAAAAAAATGTTTGTTTTTTATTCAGTGAGTAAAAATGTGAAGTTACATGTGTGTTTGAGTCACTCACCCTTCCCTGCTGTAGACTTCTTCAGTGGCTGCTGCAGCAACAATAGCACCTATGAAGCCACCAAGCATCCCTGGGACTGCGTGGAGATTGTGGACTCCACATGTATCCTGGAGCTTGAGAACGCGCTCTAAAAAGGGCTGAGAGTGATAAATAGTTGTACAGTAATTAGTGATCTGTAATCAGGGCCATAGCTATGATTTTAAAGATATTGTTGACCTATGTCTAATTATTTTACAATTTTCAGATTTAGTTTAAGTAATTTGTTTAAAATCTGTGTGAAGTATCTCATTGTAAAATCAGTTTTAAGACACTCCTCCTCCACTTGCAATATAAATGTTGGCATAAATTTCTGAGGTGTCGCAACACCGAGCTTGATTTTTCACATGGCTGTTTTTATTGCAAGTATTCAGTGAATGCTTGTACGATGAGTCACCATCGGTGTCATAACCCTGTCATACAACATAAGGCTGCTTTTTTGGATGACTCTATTTTCCGGGAAAGTGCCACAGCACAGAATTCCAACTGATCAGAGAACAAGGAGGTGAAAACTGCAGGCTCACCGTGACAAACAGGTAGCCAAAGGTGGAGATGATGCCAGTGCAGAAACCCACAATGAGGGAACCGTAAGGAGTGATCATGAACTCTGCTGCTGTTCCCATGGCAACGCCACCTGCCAATGTGGCGTTCTGGATGTGTACCTGTCGGATTAAACAGCACATTAGCCTAGAGGAATATTCGGATGTTACTGGTTGTAGAGTCACTGAGCTTTTTGTTAGTGTTTTTAAGCAGTGTAGCTTTACCATGTCCAGTTTTCCTTTCTTCTGAGACATGCTGGAGATGGCCACAGTGGTGAGAACAGAGGAGGCGAGGGCCAGGTAGGTGTTGATGGCAGCTCTGTGCTGTCCGTCGCCGTGGTCTGTGATGGCCGAGTTGAAACTGGGCCAGAACATCCACAGGAACAGTGTGCCTGTGAGGAGAAAGTCAGCCAAACCACTGCCGTGATGAATCCAAATAAAAGAGCAGATTTGCTCAACAAAACACCAAGGTTAAAAAGTGTTGAAGTATAAAATATAAAGATCCCGTCACTCACCAATCATGGCGAACACATCAGAGTGGTAGACGGAGCCGTTGAGCCGTTTACTTAGGTGTAGGTTTGGTCGGTAGAGCACCCAGGAGATGGCCAAACCATAGTACCCTCCGAACGCATGAATGACCATGGAGCCGCCAGCATCTCTGCACTGTGGGAACAGTCACAGCAGTTCACTGTTGTTAATAGATGACAGCAGCAGCAGAAAATACAAACACTGCAATGTTTGAAGGGGAATTCTCAGTGCTCAGACAACAATTATGTCCCTCTGGGCTGATTGTGATTGGTGAGACTCACATGAAGGAGGCTGAGGATGATGTACTCCTCCACAGCAAACAGTGTGACGCCAAACAAGGTGACGACCAACAGCTGGACAGGGCTGACTTTCCCCAGGAGGGCACCGAAGGCAATCAGAGAGCCGGCGCAGCAGAAGTCTGCATTGATCAGACTATGAGGAACAAAGGAAGTAACAAAACATGTCAGTCAGATCTTTCTGTCAGCCTGCAAAGATCCTTGATAGGGGTGATAGGTGTGGTTTCATTGTTGCACACCACACCTACAGCAGCAGGGAGAACACTCACCTCTCAACTCCGATGCTGATTTTTCCCGTCGTTAAGTCGAGGGAGTGGAACCAGCCCTGCATGAGAAGAGCCCACTGCAGACCGAAGGCGGCAATCAGGAAGTTGAAGCCCACGCCGCCGAAGCTGTAGCGTTTCAGGAAGGTCATGAGGAAGCCGAACCCAACAAAGATCATGACGTGGACGTCCTGGAAGCCTGTACAGGTGGCAATAAAATGCAGTGAGTTACATTTGTAAAATAACTGAGTAAAACAACTCTACATTAAAAAAAAAAAAAATCTCTGTTGCATTTTTAATTTCTGTTTCACGTTCACTAACTTCAGTGTGGGCTTCTTGGTAATTATAGATTTCTGCTTTCATTGGAGTTTGTATGCTGAGATTTTTTAAGTTAAAAGCTTTGCAGTTGGAAAATTTCCTTGTCATGTTGCAACATATTGGATAGACAGTTGTCCAGAAAAATCTCAAATTTGTATTATGATGTTGTGATTTTTTTATTGTCACACGCAAGAAAAAAGGCATCCTTTCATAAAAAGTGGAGCTTTTCAAAGCACTTTTCTTAAATTTGTCACAGTCTAGTTTGAAGTTGGATAAAAGCCTCCTTACATCAAAATTCATGTTGTTTTCATGAGCCTTGACTTTTCAGCGAATATAATTTTAAGGCATAGCAATTTTCTAGCAGTGAAAAGGAGCCAAAGACATAAACAGAGGAGGGAAGATGGGAGAAAAATGCTGCAGCAGTAATGACTAGAAATTCAGAGTCACTCTTTTGTCATTAGTGGAAAAACACCAGCCGTCTCACTGACAAAGTACAAACATATGAGTGTATCTCCTGAAACACACAGTAAAAGTAACACCTGCATTTATTAGAAGACTGTTAGAGGCTGGTTGTTGTTATACTTACTGGGGTATCTGAAGTAGAAGTCATTTTCAATATCACTGGTGATGTTGTGGTCCAGTTTGTGCTGTATCCAGAGTCTGACGTCTGACTCGTCATCGTAGCGGATGAAAACTCCAAACAGAATGATCATAGCAATCTGCCAGACGAAGCAGACGGCCGGCAGACTGACCCGCACATTGGTGTTCTTCTGTGGTCCAAAGAAATTACCCGCCCTCTCGCAACAGTTCCCCATGGTGATGCTTTTCTCTTGATGATGCTCTGATCACTCCTCAGTCAGATCCAGATTCTGCTGTGGTTTCCTGCACTGTGTCAGCATCTTTATATACATACATGCAGCTCTGGGGTGTGACCTACTCCACCACTCACAAGGAAGGTGTAGGCTCATCCTACCTGTTACGGGGTAAACGCCCCCTCAGGTGCTGCTCTTGCTGCTGAAGCAGGTGACTTTACTCCCAGAACAGGCAGCAGGAAGTAATGTAATCTCTGCATATATTGAACGCTTGACTGAAAAGACGCAGGGCTGTCATTTGATGAGGAATAATTTGATATGTTTTGTGATGTCACAACCAGGAGCCATAGTCACCAAATGTTCCCGTGTCCCAGAGGGTCAGCTTAGTCAAACACACAGTCAACATGAGGCCACTGTGTAAAGACGTTCAGCATCTGTTACTGAAGCTGAGGTGATGACTGGCGAACGGTGTTCACTCGGTCCTCTATTAGAAATGATTTCTGAGCGGCAGCTATGTGCTCTGTGAAAGTAACTGGTGTTGAATGAACACACTTGTCAGTCAGGCTTAAAAACTAAATATCACCAGACTGGCATCCTGCCATTAGGTATGTAGGACTTTGATGAGAAGTCACAACAGTATGTTTCTGTGGAATGGATACCTGCTACTTAGGTCCTTCTCAGCAGCGTACAGACAAGTGAGAAATTAGAAACAAAACCAACATAAAGTGTCTTGGTAAGGTGTTGCGCCACTACCTGCCAACACAACAGTTTTAGTGCTCCTTGGCATTGATTGTAAAAGTCTCTGGAACCCTGCTGGAGGGGAAAAACATCATTCTTCAAAAAGATATTCCCTCATTTGGTGTTTTGATGATGGTACTCGCTGAACAAATTGTTCCAGAAATCTCCCGTAGGTGTTCGGCTGGGTTGAGATCTGCTGAGTGTGAAGGCAGAATATGATTCGCATCATTTTCATCAAACCACTCAGTGACCCCTCAGGCCCTTTGGATGGAGGTATTGTCTTCCTGGAAGAAACCACTCCCATCAGGATAGAAATGGCTCAATATATTATAAGGTAGATCACTCAGAACAACTTTCTATTGATTTGCAGAGAACTTTTCCCTCTAAGGGAACAACTGGAGCCAAACCATTCCAGCAAAATGCCTACCACAGCACAACACAGCCACTGGATCCCCTTAATGTAGAAGCAAAGCATTCAGCCTTGTACGGTTGGTGAGGGATGACTGATCTGACCGCATTGCTTGTTTCCACATCTGTGCAGAGCAGTACCTCTGGGTTTTGCAGCACTGAACTCTCCTTTGTGCGTTCATTGTTAT
The DNA here is from genome assembly GCF_022539595.1 of Amphiprion ocellaris. Taxonomy (NCBI): domain Eukaryota; kingdom Metazoa; phylum Chordata; class Actinopteri; family Pomacentridae; genus Amphiprion; species Amphiprion ocellaris. The sequence continues at coordinate 13,384,841 of NC_072766.1, forward strand.
AATTAAGTCAGCCCTACTATAACATTCCTCTCTGTAATTGTTGACTTACTGTTCTTGTTGAGTCTGATCACACCCTGCGTTGACATTTGCAGTCGTCTGAGGGAGAATTTCTCTCTCGCTTTTTCTTACATATCACACTAATGCATCACCATCATCAAATGTTTCTACTACAATTTCAGACCCATTTTACTGATGTTTTTCTCACCACTCCACACACAGATGTCACTGATCCCAAACATTTAAACATTAACCAGTTGAGCAGTCTTGTTCTTCCATCATGATACAAATTCAGAACCCACTGGGCTGATCTACATTGTTTGCAGAGCACGAGTGGACGTTAATTGCTTAATTGTAGGATGCAGTGCACCTGTGTGGAAGCATCTGCATTTTTTGTCTCTCCACTCATTTAGTCTTTTAATTTAAACTGTTATTACTTATAAAAGAGTCCGTTTGCTGACAATGAAGCAAGTAAACATGAGTGTGTCCATTTACAGTTTTATACTGAAAACATTGTTACACTGCTGTAGATGAGTGTGAAGGATCTTGTTTTACCTTCTTTAACAGTTTGGGGGATGTAAAGTAGTTAGGAAGTTCACCATATTTGCAAAGTCCTTGATGACTTCGCCTGATTACACTGAAACTCTGCAATCTTTAGTCACATGTAAAGCACTGTTCGGTCAGTTTAATGTACATGATAGTGTTTCGAGCTGAAACTTTCTGTAACAGTAAGAGAATGCACGGGTTTCCTCTCAGTTCCTCACATGGCAACTGATTATTTGCGCATTTTTCGTTCTGATTATCTACAATGATCTAACAAAAGAGATACCAGCTGAAGGATTTGTCACTATGTCACCTCGAGGGCTGTGTCGCATTTGATTGACACACAGAACATTCTAGATTATATCAGGTTTCCTTCTCCAGCATATTATGTAACACCACGTGAATTGAGATTTTCTTCTTTGATAATATTATAGGATGTCAAGACTTTTCAATCTATACACACCAACTAAACTTTAGTAGATCAGACACTATTAGTGCAGATTAACTGTCTCTAATTAGCAGGTTAAAGATATTTGTAGGAAATTTTTGCTTGCATGTGTGACATCAGGACAGACTGAGTTATGCTTTTGTGTTTTCAGGATCATCACACGGTTTTATGTTCCACTACGCTGTCTGGTGTAGTTTAGTTGTACACCAATGGCGTTTAAATAGCCTGACTAAAACTTTAAAGCAAAGCATAATCAATTTCTTTTGTGTCAAGCTGAACTGGCAGGAGTATGAGAAAGGTGGTAATGTAAATTTGGCAATCACAAGTAGACATTAGTGATGCTGAATAAAGAAGGATTAAACTGAATATAAAGTGAGACATTGGCATAGATGCAGATACAGAAAAAAATTTGCTTTTTCTTTTTTATTTGAGTAACTTTGTGGAGGCTCAGTGACTCAAAGTGAAAAAATATAACATTAGTTATGAAATGGAAATCAATAGAATTCTTGAAATACTGTGTACCTGAAATGCACGTAATGTTTGTCATGCATTATCTCCTTATTTATGATGTGACATCCTGCTGCTAGAAGAATTATTGAACTTCATCTTAACTTCGTGAGTCACGTCAGTCAGATAGCATCTTGTCCTTTCTGCCCCTAAACTTGCACAATGTGAGACAGGTAGTTTAGTGTTGTTGCTGATGGATGTCTGTTATTTAGTTAAGAGATAATTGAGAAATGCAGTGTTTTCTAGGGGATTTTACAGTTTTTCTCCACGTTCCAGAGAGTCAGAAACCAATAAAAGCGCCAGGACAGGCTGTTTTGTGTAATTCAGAGTCACATCAAATGGCAGTATTAGAATATTTTGGCTCAGTCTTGTCTGTGGGATCAAGTATTTCATTTTTTGTTAGTTATCTTGCAGCACTTCAGATCTTCAGTCTTACTTTGTGCACTTTTTTGTTAGCCACAATCACCAGGTCTGAACAGCATGATGAACTATGCAAGAGTAAAGTTAATTTCAAATGTCCTTATGTGGTTCTGTTTAAGAAAAAAATCACGTTAAAATTATGTTCAAATGCTACGTACTTATTGTATGACAGTTGTGTATAGTGCTGTAAATTTTGCTGTTAACCGGTACATTTCTTTTATTGTTTTCTGTTGCTTTCTGTTCTGACATTGTTCTCAATATATCATTAAACAGTCAGTAACAAATTATCCTTGACATGCAGTTGAAAGGTAACATTAGGGACCATTCTGTCCTCATCGGACGATGGAAACCCTGCTGCAGAGTTCCTGAGTTCTCCGTCAGGCAGCAGGGTGGCATTAAAGAAGAATGCAGCTCCATCAAAAGGCCATATTTTAAGCCCTGTCAGAGGAAGCATTCATGCAGGTGATACACCACAAGGGAAACAAGAAACAATATTAATGAAAATGAATGCAACAGGTAAAGATCAGGCCATCTGCAGTGTATATAGAAAAAAATATTTATGAAACAAGTTGCACAACGGATGGAATGAATAGCTGTCAGTAAAATGTTTATCATTTCAACTCAGTTGATGAAGAAATGATACAATGTCGTCTGAAAATATTTCAGCCCTTGAGTGGTTGAACATGTGACAGTGGAGCTGTATGGAGGCTTCAGATCTTATCTGCTGAAAGTATTTTAGCAATGCCTCTGTCACATGGTGTGGTATGCTCTGCCACAGCACTGGAATGATCTCGCTGCAGATACTAAGAGCTGCTGTCACTCTGCAGGAGAGTGAGACACAGATCAGTTAGCCACAGCTATTCAAACAAACAAAACTGGTCGATTGTCTTCCTTTTCTTTGCTTCGGCATTGTCTTCTCAGTACTGTAAGTGACACCTCCCACCAGGGCACCAAAACTAAGTAACTACTGGACTGTTACAGTCAGGATAAAAAAAATTCAAATGACGCATGTCTCTTTGCAGCACTATGAACTGTATTAGAGTCTGTGTGTTTCTTTTCCATCATCTGCACAGTTTTAGCCGAACATCTGCACACAACCGAAAGAAATTTTCATATCAATGTCTGGAAAATTAAGCAAAAACTAAAATGACATCAAATAATTACTCTTTTCACACCTCTGAAAGATGGATTTCATGACAGCCAATTATCCTTCTCATGATTCACTTCCTTTGTAGCACACTTATCTGTTTATAATCCTTGACAGAATGAAAGATGAGCCAGCTGTTTGAAACTGATCTTTAGAGCCCGATCTATGCAATAATTGTGTGCCAAAAATTCTTTGGCTTGAATTAAGAAAATAAAACGTCAGTCAAACCGTTTGCTCTTTGATTTGATTCATCTGGAGCCACCTGGAGAGCGTGACCAACCAGACAGGAAATTCTTCGCACTTGGCAGCTACAGAAAAGACACTTGCAGCCAGATGCCGCAGAGATATGAGCGCGTCAAGCAGTCGGCCGTTTGCTGGTGACAGAACACTGCAGTAACCTCCTGAAGGTGATGTGACTCCCAGATAACCCTGAGCAGCAGTGAGGAGGGCACAGAGGTTTTACTTTGTCACACAGCATCTTTGTGTCTCACATGGTTCATCATGCGACTGCGATTCAGGATGATGCAGATTAGGTCTGGAGATGTCACACAGCCTCAGTGAACCAGGCAGGTGACTTCAGACACACACACGACCACTTTGTTAGTGCAACAGCAGCTTTTGTTCTTTATTCTTGGGAATTTTTACGTCAGCAAAATTAACGTTATTGATTGGTTGTGTGTGTAGATTGCTTTTTTATTGGTCAGTTCAGTGATTAGTTAGCTTTTTTTGTACATTAGTGAGACATAATTTAAAAAGAAGTGACGTTTTCTTTAGTTTTCAATTTTTTATCTTTTTCCGAAAAAAAGAAAAAAACATCTGCATCAGATTAATTGGAAAGCAAAAAGGAACCCACAGAAAAAGAATTGCTTGTTCAAACAATTTAACCTCAGCAATTCCCATTAGTCCACACTTACAAACACTGTTACTAGACATTCATTTATCTGGGAAATGGGAGCCAGATTTTTCATAAGTTCAATTTTTTTTTACACTGTGGAGAAAATGCTGCAAGTGGGGTGTATGCAATCTCCTTCAAATCATTTTAATCATTACTGTCTTGACATAATAATCTAGACAGTATTATTCTAATTATATCTATATATTATGAGAGCAGTATCTAATACTTTTGGAAATTTTGAAGTCTCCATTAGAGTATAAAACACAAAATTGGAAAGCCAAATTGAGTTTATTCAATTTGAATGCATTGTTTTTCATAAAGCAGGTTTCTGTTTTTCTTTTATTTGATCTTGAATTTTTTTTAACTTGTGTTGTATCTAATTTCTTTTTGGAAATGCACTTTTAGAGGATTCACATGCTTTTGCTTGTACAATTGTGCGTAATTACATTTTTTTTTTTACTTACACTTCTGATTGGTTCCCTTTAATAGTGTACTACTCTCACAAACCTTTTGTGTTTTGCTATAGTATCACCAGTTCCCTTGTTGTGGTTCAGTACAGTGACAGTTTTAATGAAACTAAAGGAGGGCTGCTGTTCCAGCCGGCAGCTGCTTTCTATGTGTTTCAGCAAACAGCATCAAACCACATTTAAAAAACAGCCAATCAGAGCTGCTCTTGCTGCTCTTTATAGGTTGCTATAGATACATTATTGAGTTTAAATATTACTAAACTTGCAAAGCTTGATTTTGAAGCTACTGCTTTGGCATTTTAAAACATAATAGGGAGCAGAATCATTAACAAAGTAAATATACAATTTATAGTCGCCTATAATTTTTCAGTAACAACTGAACAAACACATACATAAAGATACAAATGTGCTGAAATCACTAGAAACAATTTTATAAATGATGGCAGAAATAAATCTCTTCTTCGTTGGAAATTACTTCTTGAACATGTTATAAATTGTGTTAAATAATGATAAATTAGAAAAACAGTAGAGTGTAGCACTGCTTGGGATTAGTGGGAGTTTTACAAAGTTTGCCAACTAAAATGGCATTAATTTTTCATTAAAAGGGATTCTCATTAGCAATGAAGCCAAATTAAAAGTTTGGTTTAAAAACAAATAATATTCACATAAGTGTAATCTGTCACCCTGTTTGATGGAAGTGCCACTTGGTAATGGGGGACATTTAACTTAGCATTAAAATATATCATGCATTCAGGCAAAAGATGCAGATTTGTAATTTGAATACCTCAGTTTCATCTAAATTTAATCACAGCTTTATGATTGGGCTAAAATATTGTAACTGAAATATTTCAGACACATTTTGTGAATTGGTTTGAGCAGCCCAACCTCAACAGAAAACCAACCGTATTAGGTGGTCGCCTCGTGGTTTCTGAGCGTTACAGAAAGGTAGTGATGTCAACACTGTCACTCTGTTTAGATGGATTCATCATTCAGGATACCTACAAAAAATAAAAAATAGAACAACAAGCTTAATGCAGAATGTAACTCTTTAACATATAGCCAACATTTTAAAAAGGGTCCATTTCAACCCAAACTGTGACCTTTTCCGAAACTTTGCTAAATAGTTTTGATGCCTAAAGCTAACCACACAGCAACTGAAAATGAAAAAAAAAAAAAAAAAAAAACAATCAAAACTGAATTATAAAGTTGTTGGAGACATACTTCTGGAAAAAGGCCAAAAAACTATATGTATATGCAAATGCCAATTTCTACTTGTGGAACAGGGTTGGAAGCTCATTCTCCTGTGTGGAAATCTTCCACATATATCCTGTGTTGTGTTCCAACAAAGGACTTTGTTGCCGTTTGTTCTCCCTCAACTGATCTGTGTGAAAAGCCCTCTGATTGGCTGGAATTTCAGTCACAGGGTACATTTTCTAAAAGGAGGTACAGACATCTAGTCTCCTCTCAGACCGCTTAAATTACTTGAGCTTTGAGTCAACTGCAACTAAACATGATGGTCCCACACCGAATCAAAGCCCACTCCAGAGTGAAAGTCCTGTTCTGTTGTTCAGGTGGGAGACATGTTGGATTTGTGATTGAAAAAATAATAATAAAGTCAAGCTTCAGTTCAATATTCACCATGACAGCAGATCTGAAACACGTGAAGGGTTGGTATCACATGAGAGAGCATAAAAAGTGTGACTGTCACACGAGGAGGACGGCAGGAATTTGTATTATCACCGACATAACAGCTTAAACTTAGACAAGTCCGACGCTGCATGACATACACCGATCGGGCATAACATTGTGACCACCTGCCTAGCATTGTGTTGGTCCCCTTAATGCAGCTAAAACTCATCTGACCCAGTGGGGCATGGACACAGGACCTCTGAGGATGTCCTGTGGCACTGGGATGGTGGCAGTGAATTCAGTGGGTCCTGTGAGTTGCAGGGTGGGACCTGCCTAGATCAGATTTATCATGACACATCCTACAGACGCTCAGTAAGATTTGGATCTGGGGAGTGTGAAACCTGGGTGAACAGCACTGCTCTGTCGTGTTCCCTGGGCCACTCCTGAGCAGTTTTGTTGGGGTGCATTGTCCTGCTGAGGGTGGCAACTGGCATCAAGAACTGCTGTTGTCATCGGGGTTTTGAGGGGTTACTTGACCTGCAATGTTTAGGTTGGTGGTACATGTCAAACATCCACATGAATGTCAGGACTCAAGGTTTCCCATCAGAACGCTGCATTATAACATGATCAATGTTATTCACTTCACCTGTCAGTGACCATAAAGTTGAGGCTGATATACACTATATTGCCAAAAGTATTCGCTCACCTGCCTTGACTCGCATATGAATGTAAGTGACATCCCATTTCTAATCCATAGGGTTCAATATGACGTCGGTCCACCCTTTGCAGCTATAACAGCTTCAACTCTTCTGGGAAGGCTGTCCACAAGGTTTAGGAGTGTGTTTATGGCAATTTTTGACCATTCTTCCAGAAGCACATTTGTGAGGTCACACACTGATGTGGGACCAGAAGACCTGGCTCTCAGTCTCCACTCTAATTCATCCCAAAGGTGTTCTATCGGGTTGAGGTCAGGACTCTGTGCAGGCCAGTCAAGTTCATCCACACCAGACTCTGTCATCCATGTCTTTATGGACCTTGCTTTGTGCACTGGTGCACAGTCATGTTGGAAGAGGAAGGGACCAGCTCCAAACTGTTCCCACAAAGTTGGGAGCATGGAATTGTCCAAAATGTCTTGGTATGCTGAAGCATTCAGAGTTCCTTTCACTGGAACTAAGGGGCCAAGCCCAGCTCCTGAAAAACAACCCCACACCATAATCCCCCCTCCACCAAACTTTACACTTGGCACAATGCAGTCCGACAAGTATAGTTCTCCTAGCAACCACCAAACCCAGACTGGTCCATCAGATTGCCAGATGGAGAAGCGCGATTCGTCACTCCAGAGAAGGCGTCTCCACTGCTCTAGAGTCCAGTGGTGGCTGCTTTACACCACTGCATCCCACGCTTTGCATTGTACTTGGTGATGTATGGCTTGGATGCAGCTGCTCGGCCATGGAAACCCATTCCATGAAGCTCTCTGCTGAAGCACTGTTCTTGAGCTAATCTGAAGACCACATGAAGTTTGAAGGTCTGTAGTGATTGACTCTGCAGAAAGTTGGCCACCTCTTGGCACTATGCTCCTCAGCATCCGCTGACCCCGCTCCATCAGTTTACGTGTCCTACCACTTGGTGGCTGAGTTGCTGTCGTTCCCACACACTTCCACTTTCTTATAATACAGCTGACAGTTGACTGTGGAATATTTAGGAGCGAGGAAATGTCACGACTGGATTTGTTGCACAGGTGGCATCCTATCACAGTTCCACGCTGGAATTCACTGAGCTCCTGAGAGCGACCCATTCTTTCACAAATGTTTGTAAAAGCAGTCTGCATGCATAGGTGCTTGATTTTATACACCTGTGGCCATGGAAGTGATTGGAACACCTGATTCTGATTATTTGGATGGGTGAGCGAATACTTTTGGCAATATAGTGTATCTCTGTAGCCTTTGTGATTTGTGTTAGAAACTCACAATTTTGATTTGAAATCAATTAACTGTTCAACCCTAAATGGCATCTGTATGTCCATTTAGCTAACTGGCCACTAGAAAAGCCCTCTGCTACTGAATAACTTAAATCAGGAGTCAAGATTCAGTAAAATGCACAGTAAACAATAGAACAGAAGAATACAATGTGCTTTATTGTCATTATACAGTGTACAACGAGATTGCATATATAGTGAAGAGACTGAATTGCAGTGCTTTAAGCCTGTAATAAAGTTAAACAGTGAATTCAGAGAGTGGCTTTAGTTGGCATTTACTGTTATCTTTCATCGATAAATGCATTTTTTTCTTTACTAGCCCCCAAAATATGTTACATCCCCGGAGACTAGAGGATGAGGGGAGAAACAAATATAAAGAAAACCAGTCAACAAGGCAGGAAAACTGATCATGTAGCAAAAAAGTGGTTTATTTACAAAAAAAAGAAACAAAACCACAATCCAACACAAAGCGAGCTTCTAATTATCAAGCTGATCCCACTATATCAAAGTCCTTTAAGCACATCACTATTGGTTTTAGGTAGACCACGAGACACCAACACGGCACTCTAGCTCCTGATCTGGCCCACTGACTTCACCGATCAGGGTGAAGTTTTAGGCTTGGCTTTACACTCCCCGCTGATTGTAAAGGAGCCTCAGGTGCACCTGGCCACCTCCACTGGGTGTAATCTGAAAAAAGAAAAAAAAAAGAGAGAGAACACAATCTACCTTACCGACACACAAACACACACCTTAGAACGTAACACTTTTCCTTTACTTTGTTTACCTCAAAATCCCCTTTTCTTCTTTTTTTGTCATTTCATGTCAGCTAAATGAATCATACAGTGACATTTCACATACTTGGACGTATTGCATGTATTTATTCAATTAGTGCTGAAGATGACTAATGAATCATTTCTCCTTCAGCATTTGAATTCATTCACTTCAGTTCCTTTTTATGTTAAAAGCATGAAACTGTTTCTTTTAAAATCTAAGTGGATACACTAGTGTCTTTAATGTATTTTATGTGGTTATTCTGCATCTGATGTATTAAATTTTCCTTATGAAAATTCCAGTTTCTCTAAATAATAGAAGAATGTGGCAGATTTCACCTGAGGCAGTAAAGCATTTTTGTGAAATCATCTTGTGAAACATGGCTGACCCACTTCTTCATTCTATAATTTACAGAAAAAAGAAAACAGCACTTACATTAAAGCATCACATTATTAACGCAGCATTTGCATAATAACTTGTGATAATCAGATATTTAATAACCATACATGCAGGTGCAATAAATGATCCTAAAGCAGACACACTAAACAGAGACTAAATATTAGATGGTGATGATTTATGTTGCTGCTCAAACTGTCAAAGCCTAGAGTGTTTCATTTGAAGAAGGCCGAAATGTTTTGTTTCCGTGGAGCCAAATAAAGATGAATGCCGGCTTCAGCATCATAAGATACTCATGTGACAACTCAGAGTCACAGAACGTGCTCAACCGGTGAGGTTTCAAGTGTAAAACCACTTCAGGTGGATGAGCAACAGGTGACACACCTTTATCATTTCTCACTGTAGAAAATAAGGTCTCATGGACTGATTATAACATGTTAGTTTGACATTTCCCACTTAATTGTTGTGCATGTTTTGAAGTTTCCACTTCCACTCTGGTTTATTCAGTTTTGAAGACACACTTTAAATTGGTGATCCATCTGCTTGGAAGTGGTACTACTGTTGTTTTTCTGTGTTTAGATCTGAAAACACCATCACTAAGTAAGCTTTGACTGGAGATACAGCATCTTTGCATAATAAACGTAGAGCGCCGCTGCATTGACAATCTCACGTTTTCATTCTTTGTAGGATTAATTTGAAATTGGACTGCAGGCATGAAATCTTACACCAGGTAAAAATGCTTTATCGGTGAAACATGAAAAGGATTATCCATGCCAATATGTCTAATCCATAATAGATATAAGAAGGCTTAAGGCCGGAAAGTGCACTTAATTTCAGCAACAACTACAAATAATCCACCAGTTTAAGTTTGACACTGAGCCAAGGATATTCAGGGCAAGACGGCAGCGTTGCAGACAGCAGCAGTGTTTGCATAGAGCCAGTAAAACAGTCCTATGTAACCTCCATGTGACTCTACACACCCTCAGCGCTGTCAGGAGGGGACATGTCAGTGTCACTCAGCAATGTCACCTGCCTGGTTTTAACAAAAAAACTCAACACTCAAAGCCAAATGCAACAGATGTTGTGGGTTTCTCTTCTCCGAGTAAAACGCTTTTGACATTTTTGCCTGCATGTCCACAGTACTATTACACAAGAGCTGCTGCAGCTATTTTGTAAGCCATAGAGCAGGAAAACAGTTAAACACAGGTCAGAGACAGCATGAACTTATAAGCTGTTCATCCTCTGTGAACCTCAGACTACGTGGTAGTCCGCATGAAGCAGACAAGTCAGAAAACAAGATGCTTTAGTAAAAATCTTTGTTCTTAAAACATTTGGAAACCAGATAAATATCTTTCAGTGTGTAAAAAAACAACCATGTGCATCACACCCAACACTTGACAAAGAGTGGAAGAGCAAACGCAGCTGCTAAATCTTATCTGACTAAACCCTTTTCTTTTGTCAAGCAACAACCTAAAGCAGTCATTTCATCATATTACCTGTTAAAGAAGAAAACAGCAAATCAATAATCACCATTCGACAACCATGAAGTCCTGCAACTATTTCTTCTTCCACACTAAAATATGATTCATCTGCTCGGAAGTAAAAGAAAATAAAATTAACTGATTAAAACATCAAGTATAGGCAGCATATTCTGGCACTATTCATCATAAAAATTATTCTAATTAGAACCTGTTGCTATTTAGCGTCTTTTAATTTATTTTTGACATGGTAATATTCCTCTAAAACGGTGGCTGCACATGTAAACAGCTTATCCTTAAATATCTCTGAGGCACGTGTTGGAAGGAATCCTGTTTTCTGCTTAAAGTAGAACTCAGAAGGTCAGAGGTTGTGACGTCTGCATCAAAAAACAAAGTCACAGAAGTAAACATCATGTCAGGCTCATTTTTACATACACGTTTTGCACGTAGGACAATATGGCGCCTTGTTTCTACCTGCAGGAATCCACCTCAAACATATTTCGAGTGAACAGTTAAACTATTTCTCATTCAATGTGAAATAAAAATCCAAAAATATCTACCTCAGCAGTACTCTTTATATTGGCAACTTGCTTAAAGTTCTAAAAAAAAACAGACAACGGTGGAGCAGACAATGAGGTTAACAGACAAGAGACAAATTGGATAGAATGAATACACATTATTTTTACCTGTCTTTTTGACAGGAAATTAATTCTGCCATTTAAAAGCGTTTCTAGTGGGCTTTCGGCCTCTAACCCAGAGCCTCTGCACTGTTCCACCTGTTATAATAGTCACTGAATAAGGTCACATCAACATTAGCTCATGGCGCTTAAAGTAACGATCATGGAGTGTATTTTATGTGTCTCCTTAAAGTGTGAATAACAACATATGCTGTCTTGGTGGCAGCCGGAACAAACCGACAACACTACTGACACATAATGTGTTGTATGACTCATTAGTAAATAGTTTCTTATTCACACATCCGGTGTTGATAAAGCAATGTTCATTTCGATCTCTCATGAATTCTCTGTCAGTCCAGTTTTCATAAGAGTGTTTTTCAGTAAAAATAGCTGTTTCTTGTGTTGCTGTGACTGAAGCAAAAACAGTCAAAGTTATAGTTTAAAAAAAGCAGTTGCTAATTGCCTCTGGTGCGTTCCATCCTGGAGATCGCTGCAGTGAAACCAAGTCCCGGCTGTTATTTATATGCAGTCTGATGCCATTTTTAGAAAGCTGCACAGTTTTGACACATTCAGCGAAGAGACCGGCTGGTCTCTTCGCTGTAATGGATGCAGCTTCAATTCTGCTGCATCAGATTTGGTAGAGCTGCAGTTTAGTATTTTTGCAACTTAATATCAGTGTCACTCACTCATTTTTAGTCTGTCATTTACTCTGTTATTTGCAGTTTTTCAGATCGCTCTGGTGATAAGGAGACTTATTGTATTTCAAAACACTCCTCAGATCTCAGATCTTTAGAGCCCAAGGCTGTTTATTTTGACCTCACAGTTTTGGAGCTGTACTCACTGCAAAACATCTTTTACCTGAAAATTTGAAAGGATAGCCTAAAACTTGAGGGGTTAAATGTGGGAAAAGTGGAAGAAAACAAGACTGAGCCAAACGAAGGACGAACAATTGAGTTTGATGGAGTTTTAATGAAACTCTGAACTAAACTCTTGACCATTTTTATAAATACTGAGCACTTCAGAGGTACAGTACTGTGAAACAAAAGAGAAAACATATTTACATGTCTCTGTCAAAGGAGACATGTTGCAAAAGTGTCGAAGAGAAGCTTTTTGAAGGAGTGCTGCCATCAGCTGGCCTGCTTGTATAAATCCACAAAGCACCACTTCCAAGTTAATTTCCAAGAAATCTAAAAATAAATATTACATATATTTTCTTGTTTTGTTTGCTGTTGATGCTTTGACTCAGTGTTCATACTTTGTTTCAGCATCTGCTCAGTCGGAAAAGACGACTAACAACTAAAAACCACTAAAACTACATGTCCATGTCAGCAGGCTGTATTATGTGATCTTGTTGTATATGGTGCTGAGCTCTGCCCGAAGCTTCTTGAAAGACGGTCTGTTTTTGGGGTCATACTGCCAGCAGCTGATCATAATCCTGGACACTTCCACGGGGCAGCTGTGAGGAGCTGGCATACGGTATCCTGAAATACAACACAGGCAGTCTGAAGTCAGTGCACACATGTTCTGATTCATGTGAAATCCAGAAAAAAAGTATCAGCCAGAATCAAGCTCAGTGAAACAGCAGTTGCATCTGAGCACAAACCTTTGGCACCTCATCTCTCAGTGCCTGATGTGAGTCTTTACCTTTCTCCACCTCATCTCTCGTCTGCTGGTTGGTCATGCTCGTGTAGGGCGTCATCCCCATGGAGAAAGTCTCCCACAGCAAGATGCCAAAGCTCCAGACGTCACTGTCTGTGGTATAACGGCCTGCAGACACCAGCAGGGGGCAGCATTAGCAAAGGCACAGACGCAGCTCTTGGTCAGTTTACTGAGTGAATCAGGAGGAATGACTCTGGTTCTGACAGCAGAGTAGAGGCACCAGTGTTTTTACCATAGTTCAAGGCTTCAGGTGCCGTCCATTTGACAGGAATCTGTCTGAGGCCACCTTCTGCTGAGTAGACGCCGTCGTCCTGCTGACGGGACATCCCAAAGTCACTGATCTTCACCACATTGTGCTCTGCAACCAGACAGTTTCTGGCTGCAAGGTCCCTTAAATAAAGCAACACAGATGGAGAGAGATGTAAGAGGCTGATGAAAAATGGATACAGAGGCGACACAAACACACCCAGCTCTGCATGAAAGAATGAACCAGCCAGAGAACAGACAGCACTGGCAGGAGTGAAAGAACAGGCGTCCTTGTCATGTCTCTGGCGTTGAGTGCAGTTTAACATGCAGCGTTAGAGGCTGCACCAGCAGATCTGACCCGCTGGGAAAATCCTACAACATCCCTGTAATGAGCCGGATGTCACAACCTCCTCCTTCCTCCAGAGCACCCACAACCGTCACTGATGACTCACTCAAAGCTCCCCCATTCGCAGATCTCCTAAAACACTACAAAAATGTTGCACGCATTTCCTGTTTCAGGCTGCTTTTGCAGAATCTTCACTATAAATAGAGGTTCAGTATTTGCGGATCTCAGTGTTTTCTCATATTTATTTTTAAGCAAGCTCTGAAAGAAGATATTTTGTTTGCAGGCTACATGCAAAACCTCATGTTTGATCTGTATAAGCAGCTCCTGCTCACAGTCTTCTGAGGCTGTGTTTTGTAGCTACAGTCAGAGTTGTGAGCCAGTCTTTCTCTCGGCTTGTGAAATATGTTCAGCAAGATCTCATCACACCTATCTCAGCATCCTCACACTGGCTCCTTGTCGGTTTTTACTGCAGATTTTTTGAAAATCATTTATTGCCAGTATAAAAGCGTTCATACGGCTCTGAATGGTTTAGTACCATATTAAGTTGACTGTCTCTCATATATTCAGCTGCTGCCTTAAGTCTTAAAACACAACCGCATTCACTCTAACAACAGTTAGTGCAAAAAATATAGAAAAACAGCTTCCTAATATCTGAAATGCAGCTTCTGTAATTCTTCTAATGCATCTTTTGTTATTTTATAGTTACTTTTTCTTTGGAAATTTGGAAACTAGGTTTTAATTACACTTAGAAAGATGCAGGCAATCAATAGTTATATGATGGTTTTCGATCACACTTAGCTTGTGTACATTTTGAGTTTTATTGTACTTCATGTCAAATAAAAGGTGCATAGCTGTAATAGAATTATTGTAATAGCTTCAAGTCTCTTTGGTCAAATGAGTCTGCCACAATAATGTCATGCAATGCACCGCTGAAGCCATAGCTGTTGTTTTTATTAAAGTAAGCAAAAAGTGTTGAGCAGCTGGAAGAGCGTGTTTTCGGCTTTTATTTCAGGAAACCTTTCATCCCTGTTTTTTTTTCAGCCCGTCGTTTCACCGCTGCACCAACATATGGGGAAGTGCTGCAGGGAAAGTGCAATTAACAGTTAGGTGAAGTGAAAGCTGAGGAAATGAGTGATGTTTGGTACCGTAAAGGCTTCGAGGTCCATCTGCCTGTACACAGCTTGTACCACTTTAGTTTCTTGTGGAAACTACATAAGGCCATATGCAAAATGAAGGTGTTTTAATATGCAGCTAATCAGTCCTCACCAGAATGATCATTTGTCTAAGACAGCACCCTGCTGTGTTTTAGATGTTTATATTCATGAAGGCTTCACTTTGGAGAAATCTGTACATAAAGTACACTGTCGTCAGATGTAAGGGTGCCTCTTTGAGTTTATTTATTATCAAATATATTGTATCTATTTAAAGCCTGAGACAGTGTTTCTGAATACAGTATAAAACATTATTATCCAGTATTGTAATGCAATGAAGGTTTTTCCTGTTGTAACACATTCTGCAAAAATAAAACTGGCTCTAACTGTGCAAGATTTAATGTTCACATCTATTTGTTAAAGGAAGGATCAGTTACTGCCTCTGTGCAGAAGCCCTGCTGCTGCCTCTCTGACTGAAGTTATAGAAAGTTATCTGAGCCTGATTTCATAATAGATAAAAAGCACTGTAAATTGCATTGTCCCTTCAAAGCATGGCTACACAAACACTGACTGACCAACCTGTGGATACACTTCTTGCTCTCCAGGTACTCCATGCCAGATGCTACATTTTCTGTCATTTTGACCAACATCTTGGGCTTCAGACTGTGACCCTCGTGACGCAAGAAGGAGAGAAAATCACCACCTTCAGATATTTGGAGACACACATATGATGCATATGATGGAAGGTGGATATAATAATGACAGAACTAATCTTCAGTGGTGTCCAACAGGGTCGTATTTACCTTGAACGAGCTCCATGATGATGTATATGGGCTGTTTCTGAGTGCAGACTCCGATCAGCTTCACTATGTTAGGATGGTCGTAATGCTTCAGGATCCTGGAAAGCACAGGAGAGGATTTATTTACAGGCGTGTAAGTGTGTGTGTGTGTGTGTGTGTGTGTGTGTGTGTGTGTGTGTGTGTGTGTGTGTGTGTGTGTGTGTGTGTGTGTGTGTGTGTGTGTGTGTGTGTGTGTGTGTGTGTGTGTGTGTGTGTGTGTGTGTGTGTGTGTGTGTGTGCGTGTGTGCGTGTGTGTGCGCACTAACCTGGCTTCCATCAGGAACTTATTCTTGTGCTCTGGGGCCAGGTTCTCTTTGCAGGATTTCACAGCTACAGGAGTGTTATCAGAGCGCAGGCGACCACTGTACACCTCTCCGAAGTTACCCTGTGGAACGCCAACACCAACATGATGAGCCACAATGTTCTCTTTTTTAATAAAGCAGAGTCCATGTCTAACCCAGCACCAAAAGTTTAAAGACATGGCAGTGGTTCACCTGGCTAATAACATTTCCCTGAATCAACTGAACCAAATGTTGTTCTATAACTGTAATAAGCGCATGCATAAATTCCAAGAACTTATGACCAATCAAACTGACTGTGGAAGCAGCAGTTGGTCAGTGGTCAATAAAATTTCTTTTAAAAAACTTATGAAGTTTCTGTAAAATCAGAGGGGAAGTTCAATGTAGCAGATGTGGTCACATTATTTTCCAGTTACTGGCTGCTACAGAGATTTCCCCGTACAGCAATTTCAGTGTGAGTGACATAGGAACAAAATCTGTATAGAAATGATATTCTATAAATTCAGCTGTAGTTGAAATATCTGCAGTCTGAATTACATTTTATAAACATCATCGTCATTGTACCTTTGAGTTGCTTTCTTCCAAAGTTCCACAAGGGAGGGACAATAACTCAAAGTGGGAGGTTTGGACTAAAATGACAATAACTTTTAGAAGATAACTTTAGCTGAACTTTCAAATACACTTTAGCTCAATACAGTAATTGTGAATTTCATCCACCATCACTTAAGTCAAAAATACTCTTCTCTTGCAGCCAGTATGGAAGATGACTTAAAAGCAGTGGAATGCAAAAAAACAACAACACTTTGCTTGTCAACAGATGTCAAGTTTACCCACCCGTCCAATGAGGTTACCCAGGACAATATCATCATGGTCCAGGACCCACTTGTCCTAGTGGGGTTAAAAATAAATCAGAAGACACACACAGTAGTGCTGTTTTAAACCGCGAGACAAGAGAAAGTTTGTGTAAAGACAGTTTAAAGCAGGGTTGTCAAACATGCGGCCCATGGGCCAAAACCGGCCCTCCAGAGGGTCCAATCCGGCCCGCGGGACGACTTTGTAAAGTGTAAAAATTACAGAGAAGACATTAACTGCAAATTGTCAATTTCTAAAACAATAAATTTAAAGTAATTTCTAGAGCATGACAAGTTGTTTTGATCATAAAGTAAAATACTATGTTGCTCATTGTTCTTTTGTTAAATTGTGAGTCATTTTTGTAGTAGTTTCTCTTGTTTTTTGTCTGACATATCGTTTGTGTCTTGTTTGTGTCATTTTGTGTTTCCTTTTGTCTCGCTTGTGCTTTTCGTCTTATTTTTGTCATTTTGTGTTTTGCTTTATTTGTTGTTTTGTGTTTTTTTTCTCGCTTGTGTTGTTTGTCTATTTTTTGTCATTTTGTTTCTCTTTTTGTCATCTCATTTGTGTATTTTTTTGTCTTGTTTTTGTCAATTTTTTGTCGCTATGCAACTTTTTTAATCAAATTTTTTGTCTCTTTTCTTTTTGTTTCATGTCATTGGTCTCATTTCTTGCCATTTTGTTTCTCGCTTTTGTCATTTTGTGTCTCATTTTCATCTAATTTTTGTAATGTTTTGTCTTGTTGTTTTTTGTCTTTGTCTGAGTTTGTCATTTTGACCATAAAGTAAAATCATTCAGTTCCAGATACCTGTGACTATATGTTTTGTGCCTTTTTGTGGATAAACTGATCTGGAAGTTGTAATGTGTAAATGATAAACTGAGGCATAATGTTGTTGAAATTGAACTTATTTTTCTTCAGAAGTTTCAGATTGTTCATGATGCTTTGCAAAAAGATAATTCCTTAAATGTGAACATTTTTAGAATGTAACAAAGGAAAAACGTGGAGTTGTGGTTATTTATAGGTTATTATGCTCTGATTTTACTGGTCAGGCCCACTTCAGATCAAATTGGGCTGAATGTGGCCCCTGAACTAAAATGAGTTTGACACCCCTGGTTTAAAGGAAATATCATTAGACATTGAGTTTGGGTTTGTGCATGTGCTTTAATTATCAGTTAAATTTATGTTGAAGTTCTGGGTCACACAGAGTTGGACTAACATAAACACACAATGTACAGAGTTTACATAGAGAATTAATGAGGGTAAATGTGCGTGTGTGTGTCACAGCATTACCTTCAGGACAGGTTTCTTCAGCACAATTTCACACCTCTTGGTCACATGTTGCCGTGACGACAATAGATGATAGATCAGCAGCGGGACACTGTTGAAAGCTTCTCCATCCAGACGATACAGATTCTACTGACACACCCAGAAATGCATAGAGCTTTAGCAATATCAGCTTAGATCAAAATGTGCATACATATTCAAAAACAGTGGAAAAACGCTCATAGGGAAATGACTGATGCAAGAATGTGAAATGCACTCATACAAATAGTGTCTTAACAAAAGCATCCATGAGGTAGATTTACTTACATCTGTGTTCTGAATGAGAAAATGCTTGCAGGATCCGTCCCACTGCACAGAGAGCACATAACCATGTTTCTCTTGACTCTTCCGCACCAAGAAGTCTCCGTTATTCTTCAGCAGCTGTTGGACCTCCAGTCTGGGAATGGCTCCGTGGTACCAGTCCTGCTGCCCCAGAGGACGATTCGCCTCCTGCACCGGGGTCAGAACCGGAAGCACCTGGAGGCAGGAAGGGAGAAATGTGGGATCCTTAAAGCTGACATGAATAATGAAACAATAAGAGGTTGGATTTTGGGGTGATTCTACAGAGATTATATGGAGATACTTCAAAGTAGAGACTGTAAAACTTTAAAGTCTAACCACACCAGCCTTAATGCCTCCAGGGTACCACAGGGCTGGGAGTTACAGAGGGGGAAGTAGTTCATGCAAAAATAGCAAATAATTAAGACTTGAAGTTCAGCACATTAGAGACATGAAAATATGACTTGCTCAGAAGGATGTTTTCGAGTCATTTTTATGTTTCTGTCAGTTTAAACACTGCTATACTGACTGCACCGGGCCTTTCCTGTTGAGAGTTAGTATGCAGCTGGGTCACGGCTCCCTTCTGTCTGTCAGCAATGATTAAGCGATTAGATGTAAACTGGTTGCCTGAGAAGCAAACTTGGTTTTAGGTCAGGCAGAATTTTGAAAGTAGTAACGCGACCGACAAAGCCGACCTCGATAAGTCCCAGGGTGCCGTCAAGACCACGAGACCCCAAAGAAAGATCATGTGCATGAGCGAGCTCCACCACGCAGAGGATACACTTTAAAACTCTGCCGCTTTCTCCACAACATGATTTATTGTTTGCTGTGTGGTAAGAGGTTCGTGTGCATGAAAACAGGCACTGCGGCAAAAGTGAAGAGCAGGGAGGTCAGAGAGTGAAGAGGGGAAGTGTCCTTCAGCTGGAACAAATGTTCTTCCTTTTGGAAAGTTTTCTTTCTTTTACAGTTCAGTATAAATGCTAGTTCTCCCTCTGCCATTGTTTGGTGTTTAATCCGTTTCCACTAATTATAATCTAGTGAACAACTCACCTCAGATTTAGGTTTAAACAGGCCACTCAGATTGTTTATGATCCCGTCCATGACCAGTTTGGATGGACTGTGACTGTGGTCCTGAAGAAAAACACAAACAATTTGGTTGATCGGAAAAATAATATTTTGAGAAAATGTGAGTGTCCTGGTGGTTGAACTCCATAACATACCAGCCTCTTATTTTCCCTCCAGCAGCTTTAAAACATTTTATTTCTCTCTGACTGACAGTATCAACCTGTTCCAACTCTTCATTAAAGCTCCCATACTGTGCCCCCTTTTCGGTGAATTAATCAAAGTCTCACATGTTCACACGTGTTCCTCAGTTTTTTTTCTATCAGTCAGACTTCTTAATCAGGGTTGAAGCTGAACGACTGATGGTTAGTGAGGTGTTATATAGCACCTGGCTCGAATTCTTACTGGATGGTAAAGCTAGAAGGCTATTCAGTTGTAGTTAATGTTTAGGAAGTAAATGTCTTTGTAGCTTAACAACTTGCGTTTTAAACCTACAACCACAAAACACAATAGAAATAGATTTTCACCATATAGGACATTTTAATCTATATGAAAACTAAACTGAGAAAAACCAAACAAAGTGTGGATGTAAAGACTCACTATCAAAATAAAGGCAAAAATATATTATATCTAATTGGTAAGTCCAGGGGCTGCACAGTGGCGTAGTGGTTAGCACTTTCGCCTTGCAGCAAGAAGGTCCCTGGTTCGCGTCCCGGCTTTCCCGGGATCTTTCTGCATGGAGTTTGCATGTTCTCCCTGTGCATGCGTGGGTTCTCTCCGGGTACTCCGGCTTCCTCCCACAGTCCAAAAATATGCTGAGGTTAATTGATCATTCTAAATTGCCCGTAGGTGTGAATGTGAGAGTGATTGTTTGTCTCTATATGTAGCCCTGCGACAGACTGGCGACCTGTCTAGGGTGTCCCCTGCCTTCACCTGAGTCAGCTGGGATAGGCTCCAGCCCCCCCCGCGACCCTAGTGAGGATTAAGCGGTGTATAGATAATGGATGGATGGATGGATGGTAAGTCCAGTTACAAACAGTATTGTTTTTTCCTATGCATTAGTATTCATCATAAGGCTGATTTGCTGCAACAATGGCAGCAATATTAAGCAGAGGAGTAGATATGAGTGAGTTTCAAGTCACGAACACCACAGATTAAACAAGACTGCTCCCATGCTGGCAGCTGTCTGCTGCTAACTTGGCTTCGAATCAGAGTGCCAGCAGCCAGTCGTGCTTGTGGGCAGAAGGGGAAGGTGATACCCAACATTATCATATTTGGATCTAAAGATTTAAACAATAAAAGAGACAACAATATGCAAATCGAAGTCAAAACAGAGATGCAATACTTCCCAACTTTGTGTAACGCTGGAGGTTGCACAAAAAGCAGTTCTCAGGTCAAGTTTAGGTCAATTTGAGGTTGAGGTTATTTCTGTTCTTTAACTGGATATGGCTTAGGCTAAATATGAGTTAATGTTAAGCACCACAAAGGAAGGAATCTTTAGCCATAGGCTGTGCTCATAAAGCAAAAAAAAAAAAAAAAAAAATTATAATGCGGTAAGTAGTATTGGTAGTAGTACTTTTAATGTTATTCTGATCATTTTAATATGCTGTATCTAATATAATGACTTGTTTAGGATCCAAAATAATACGTTTGGCCTGGACATGGAGCTTATTGATGAGGGAGATAATAACCCAAACTTTCTTGTCATTTCCAAAACAATGACTTTATTCCACTTCTGGTGCAACAGAAAGTCATTCTGTGTGCATAAGTTTAGATGAAACACAGAAAGAAAGACTGGCTCTGTGAATTTAAACTCAACACCATAACTGCCACTACTTCCATTTACACCTGGCTGACTGACTGAGGTATTATTTAGATCAGGAGCTAATGAATGACAAATGATAGAGAGCAATCATCAAAGAAAACGTACATTGTTTGTGCTGGATGAAACAGTGTGAGTATCCAGTTTCAGAGCAGAGGGAGGTTCTCTGGAGCCCAGCTGGTCCAGTTTCTCCTTCAGGAGGAGCCTCTGAGCCTCCAGTTTGGCTCTGATGCCCTGAAATAAGGCGACCTGCTGCCGACACTCCTCCATTGCGTGTCTCTTGCTGAACTGGTAGACCCTGAGCAAAGCAGACAGCAGCAAGTCAATGAAACAACACAAATGATACAAATAAACAGTACAAAAGCACATAGACATCAATAAAACGTGTGTTTCTGCTGGTCTGCAGATTCCTCCTATTGATTAATGCAGTCAATAGGAGGGCTTCTCCGACAACAGCTTAGTCAGCCTTCATCTGGATAATGTGCATGGAGGACCTATAAAACCTCTAATGACCCAAGAGCTCTGCAAGTGAGGTGAAACGGAGCTTCAAAAGCAAACGAGCAGAGCTTGTTCACTGTAGAGGTCTTTGGGCTTAATTAAAAAGGCTTCAGCAGGGCAGGATCATCCTGTTAGAAAGCTGCCGGGAAAAAAATCTGCTGTTGGACCTCCACTGATAAATCTACCCTGTGTGCAACCTGACATCTGCAAGTTCCCATGAGAACACTCCATATTGCACACACTATATTCAGGAGTTCCATTATTCGCCCACTGAGTCAGTTACTCTGGAATCCTTTGATTAGAGCTGAAATATATACAGATTTAAATCAGTTTATAAGCAAAAATGCCAAATGTTCTCCTATATGAGCTTCTAAAATGTGAGAATTTGCAGCTTTTCTTTGTAAACTGACTGAGTTTAGGCTTTGGAATGTTGGAATTTTAATCATTTAGACATTTTATTGATTAAATAATAAAATAAGCATAAGAAAATGATCAATTAAGCCCGTTTTTAACTCAGTCAGCCCGAAGGAAAGTTTATTATTCAAAACCTTTGAAAAAGTTTTCAGTGATCTCCTCAGGTGCACAGCTCTCAGCTACAAGAGGTCGATTTAATACAGATTTTCACTGTTGATTTACAAAATGTTTCCTCAAAATACACACCGAAGGGCAGCATAACCTCCACTCACCTCACTGACACCACCACCACCATATGTGCTCCCCAGCAGCCCTCAGCAATGATCAACTTTTTGCAAATAAACGCCTTGTTTCCATTCGTCCTTCAGGAGCTCGGTAATGACTCAGTCACTCCTTCGGGACTGTAAACCTCTAACACCTTCAGACAGCCTCATCAACCAAGACAAATGAGGAGATTGAGCTCCATAACTCGGACCGTTTGCTGTATTATAATTCATAAGGCACTTACTGCCCCCTGAGACGGCACTGGTTATTAGTTGTTGCACAGCCAACAGCACACCGAACTATCCCGATGGGAGGGACTGCCTGCAGAGGCAAACTGCAGTAATTTGTCTTCACAGCTACAGAAAGCTTATTATTTCTGAAGCCTCCTCTCTGACCTCTGAATTCACCATCACAGCATCACCAGTCTGCTCACCTCTGGCCCTTTTTGACACCTTCCTGCTCTTCTTCCAGCTCCAGCTCCAGGTGTTCGACTGAGGCCTGCTGGGAACCCAGCGTGCGAGCCAGGTCCAGCAGCTCCTCCTCCATCGTCGTCAATCTGGTAGAAGAACACAGAGAAATGATGTGAGGAGAGGAAGTAACTGATGCAAAAACAGACTGTGGGAAATAGGAGATAAAGAGAACAGTAGAGGTTGCGGAAGTAGTTGAAAGTGGAGTTTTGTCATCTGAATGAGACTGCATTTGTTTGTTCTCACTTGTGCTGGATTTTCTCGAGTGTGAGGTCGTTCAGTTCTATTTCTTGGGGACGTAGCAGCTCAGCGTCCTCCAGAAGGCTGCAGTTGAAATCTGCACAAGCAGGAATTTCCCCCACAGACCTACAATCACAAACACACCGTCCACAGCATCATTGCTCTGCAGGGGCAGCGTTCATGATTGCGATGTTGCTGAGGGGAGAAGTTAGCTACCTGTTCTGATGGATGAAGCTCTCATACTCTCTGTGAGGATCGATGGCTGTTAGCGCCGACGACATCTCCCTGTGGATCTCCATCACTTCATGATGAATCAGGGTGGAGATGTCAAAATACTCCTGCAGGATCTCCTTTCTGGATCAGAGGTTGGAAGGATGCATGAAAAGAGATGAAACACGAGCAGAGCAGTTGGACCAGTTTTAGTCAGATTCAAACCACATATACAACACATTACTCCTTTGTTCCGGGGAGAAACATACTTTCCCAGATTGATTGGCTGCAGGTTGCTTCATACTTGATCTGTGTGATGAAAATCTCTTTTGAGGCTTGCCTGACTGAAGCAGTTCATCACACTACTTTTGCTTTTTTGTCAGATTTGTGCTGTGATTTCTTGTTTGGGCTTTAATGATGCTACAAGCCTGGGCCTGTTTTGCCAACTCCTGCCTTCAAACCATGTATAACATCTGAGATCTGGCTGCTGTATGTGTAACTTTAAATGTCTACAGCTCCTGAATTCAGATCATCCAATTCCACTGACTTCTTTCTGGTTTTGCTTCTTTAACTTTTGATTTGCAAACTTTCTGAGCGCAGTGTTGGTGCAACTTTGAAAACTTGGATGTTTGGGTTTTCTCGAAAGCGCAAACAAGGAGAAGCTGCTGCTTTAAATTGCACGACTAAACATTATTAACATAAAGATGCTGTAAAATAAACACTAAATGTAGACTGGGATGCATCGGCTGAGGTCAGAGTCAAGTCTATGGAAATGATTTTGCACAGAGAATGTGATAATTAAACAAATGGCGGTTAGAAAAGTTTGTCGTGTCTTGTGGAGGAATCCTTAAAAAATCGCAGTAATTTAGAGTTATGAAGATTCAAAATTACTGGGCAAACGTTTATATTGTGGCACGATTAAATTATGTGTCACCGAGTGCAGCTTTTCCCTGTGTGGAAACGGAAATCAGATGTCAACACAATTTACCGACATGCACCAGCAAATATCATCACTGTGGGCAGATGACGGTTTGTTGTCAGTCTGAAAGTTTCTCTCATTTCCTTTCTGTCCTTCAAACACACACACACACACACACACACACACACACACACACACACACACACACACACACACACACACTTACAGTATGAGCACCATCTCCTGCTGCAGCGTCTGCAGAGCGCTGAGCAGGGCCGGTTGGATCTGGCTGTAGTGCTGCTGATGGTAAACCTGAGCGGCTTCCACAGAGAGGACGTACTCATTATGGAGCTCGTAGAGTTTCAGTGTGGCCTTTATGTAGCGCTCTTTGGCCTTCTCTCGCTCTTTATCTGTACAAACACACACAGGAAGGGGTTAACTCATTGTGCCATGATGGGAATCTGCATGTCTGATTTATGCCCAACACAGGAAAGAAAGTTGAAGAAAGTAAAAGAAAAAAGCAAACAAAAAAAACGGCGCCATCTGTGTGAAATTGATTCTCTAAATGATACCAGGATCTAGCACCTTTACTGGTGTCCTGGTACTTCCTCTTTGCTTGAGTTGCATCTTTAGCCGCCTGCCTGTAGCTGCTTCTCAGCTTCTCCAGCTCTGTTTGGGTCACCTGAAGTGATCAGTGAAGAGAAACAGGACAATGTAACGTATGAATACAATAACACAAATGAATAGATAAACTATGTTATAGCCATAAATCACTCTAATCCAAAGCCTGCATTGGTCTTTTTCCTCTGTTCTTAGATCATCATCCTCTTCATGCTCCTCCGATGAAGCACAAAAACTAAAAGCTGCCTCACCAACAGCACTAAAAGACCGAAGGCAGAGGAGCTAAAGATCTGTGCTTGCTCTCGGCTCGGCAGCGTGCCAGGCAAGTAAGCTGGAACAAGGCCATTAAGTGGCTTTAAAGGCAATTAAAGAAATTTTAAAATCAATACAACGACAGATAGGCAACCAATTTTAAGGGCTTTAAAAGAGGACTAGTGTGTTCTCATCTCTCGGTCCTTGCTGGCACTCCTGTAGCAGAGTTTTGAGTCAGTTGTAACTGATGTCGAACTTTTTAGGGTAGATCAGTCAGGAGGGAGCTGCAGTGGGTCTAACCTGCTGGATATAAGAGTCTCTTTCTGTGGCTCACACAGAGAAATTGCTACACTTTTGTTGTAATTTTCAAGTCCTGGAGAATTTAATGTTGTCTGCCAGTTTCTTCTTCTCTGTTGAAGATACAACTAAAAGTTTCAGTTTTATCCTGGTTGAGCTGTAGTTTTGGCTCTGATATCTTAAATAAATCTAAAAAAATAAAATAGGTATTTGCCTTGTGTCATCAGATCACAGGTAAAGCTGTGTGACTGATTAAGCTTTTGAAAAACATGCAGCATCTCGTGACTTTAGCATTACACTGAATAAAAAGTAGAAACCCTCAAATCAATCCCTGAAGAATCCCACAAGTTATTTTATTGTGCTTCTGGAGGCTATAATTGGTTGCTACAATCACATTTTTGTAAATCAACTGTCACATGGTGCAGAGGCTGATGCGATCCTGGAGTTACTTGTGTGGTGTGAAGATGATGTAGTGGGTGTAAACGCCACACAACTCAGGAAGTGGACAACAGACCTGTCATGTTTCACTGCAGAGCAACACGAGAAACACGAGAAACGACATATGAGGAAATGATCTGACCTTTGTTTCGCTGCTGGTCGCAACACTTCAAAACCCCTCCGATAGCATCTCTGACAGGGTTGTTGTCTCAATCGTGACATGAAATGCTGTGTAACTACATGGTGACACTCACAAAAGCAGTAAGTAAATAAGAAAATTAAAATAAACAAACTGCCTGATAGATGTTCAAACTGCAGAGCAATATGGATCACCGAAAATGAACACATCATTTGCCTGATGTAATTGGGTAATAAAAGCAGTGTGGGGCTGCCACCCATTTGTGATAGCATCAAAATGCATTTGCACACACTCTTTCCAGTCTATTGAATCTCATTTCATCACACTGCTAGCTATTTATAAAGCTGCCACTGCAGTCTTCATCTGCATGTCACAAGGACATATTTCAAAGAAATCATGACTTAGATTTACAGGCACAAATGTCTTTTCTTCTTGGTTGGTGAGACATGCCATGCACATAAATATTCAACCTATTATCATCAGAACTTTGTAATGACAACAATCAGGATTTAAATACAAACACATTTAACAAATACTGCACTAAATATTGAACTCAACAAAAGTCTCACTGGTCAATGTACCGTTTTGAGAGTCCCAAAGTTTAGGCAACAAAATGACATGAAAAACACGAGCTGAACAAATTTGAACATTGCACAAAAGTGAAATTTACTTTGTATGTCTGTCCAAACAACACAGTAAACATGCATCCACTCATCAACGCTCTCACGCTATTTTCCTCTAAGAATAAACTGCAGTTCAGCTATTAGTCTGACTCTGTAAAAGTCTGTCAATACACTTAAGGTGCATTTACTTTAACACTCACGTTGTGGACACATAAATCTGTTTCTGCACTGACACTGCAGAGATCTGTCTCTTGTTTATAGAAAAAAATGAGTCATGAAAAGTGGGCTAGTTTTAGTCTGCAGGAACTGAATTGAAGTTCCTGTAATATGCTCTGATGTAATGGAAACACGATGGTTTGCTTGTTTGTTTGTTTGTTTGCTGCTGACCTTGTTGAGCTCCTGCCTCAGCAGGTTCCACTGCTCTGAGTAGGTTTTGCGAAGCTGCTGTTTGTCTCTGATGAGCAGCGTCAGTTTGCTGATGGGTCCATCCAGCAGATCCTCAGACTGCTTTTTCATCACCTGACTGAGAGACTCCGTCTGCGAGACCAACACTCCCCATGACTGACGGAAGGAGACAGACAGTCATGTAAGGAACAGAACATTAAAAAATTTAAATCACCAGAGAAAACAAACTGGAAAATTCCCCAAGTTTTAACCTAGTTCTGGGTTTGGTCCACTTGAATCTCAAATTATACGCTATAGTTATAGAGTCCAAAACAAGCAATCATAGACATAGACAGAGCCTCCAGCAGCTAACAGTTTTGTGCAGGGTTATCAAACTCATCTTAGTTCAGGGGCCACATTCAGCCCAATTTGATCTCAAGTGGGCCAGACCAGAAAAATCCTAGCAAAAAAAAAACAACAACAACAAAAAAAACTTTAAATAATGACAACTCCAAATTTTTCCTTTGTTTTAGTGCAAGAAAAGTACATTTTTGAAAATGTTCACATGTAAGGAATTATCTTTTTTCAAACCATCATGAACAACCTGAAATTTCTGAAGAAAAATAAGTTCAGATTCAGTTTCAGCAATATTATGCCTTAGTTTATCATTTACATATTACTATTTACAGATCACAGTTTATCTACGAAGGAACACAGCGTTAGTCACAGGTATCTGGAACTCAACACTATAATATTTTACTTTATGATGAAAACGACAAAA
The DNA here is from genome assembly GCF_022539595.1 of Amphiprion ocellaris. NCBI lineage: Eukaryota > Metazoa > Chordata > Actinopteri > Pomacentridae > Amphiprion > Amphiprion ocellaris. Next base: position 13,412,614 of record NC_072766.1, read on the forward strand.
AAAAGACAAAAAAAGACAAAAAACAACACAAAATATTACAAAAACAAGAAACAAAATGACAAAAATAAGACAAAAAACACAAGCAAGACAAAAAGGAAACACAAAACCACAAAAACATGAGACAAACGACAAGTCAGACAAAAAACAAGACAAAAAACCAAAAATAAGACAAAATATTACAAAAACAAGACACAAAATGACAAAAGAACTGTGAGCAATAGTTAGCTAATATTATATAATAGCTAGTATGTTATTTTATGATCAAAACAACTTGTCAAGGTCCAGGAATTATTTTAAGTTTACAGTTTTACAAATTTACAATTTGCAGTTAATGTGTTCTCTGTAAATTTTAAACTTTGCAAAGCCATCCCACGGGCCGGATTGGGCCATCTTGTGGGCCACTTTTGGCCTGCGAGCCACATGTTTGACACCCCTGCCCTAAAGAGAAGCTGCAGAAATTAACATCTTATTTTCCAGGATGTTGTCTGTGTGCACCCACTGTTTCCTCAGTATCATTTTACAAACCTTCTCATGGTGATACGTGTTTAACGTACTGACATTTCACCTATAGACAGCATTAAAGCAGCATGATGACGCATGTTACTGGTTGCACATATCCAATAATCAGCACATCTGCATGGATTGTGCAAAATTTGAAGTACGCATAAATCCACAATCTTGGTATCCAAAATCTGTGCACCTCGGTGCTGTTAAGTGTTTTCTTATTAGGAACTGCATTTAACATTTGAATACAACAAGCGAAGAAATATTTAGGTCAGTTATTGGTATCTTAAAAAACCCGAGTAAAATGGGGTTTTATAGATTTATGTTTTGGATTCTTTGGATCATCCATATCGAGGGTATTTTGTAACCTAATGCATGCAATGACTCTCTAGCTGTTAGTAAAGTCTTGTTTAAATATATGACAGGTTTTTTTTTCACTTCCATGTGTGACTATGTGGGAAGCGATACACATTTTGCTATCAGCAAAAAAGGAAGTATTTATTACTGACCTCATAGGAGTGATACATTCTGTCAAATAATTCACATTTTTCTTCCTGAAATAATGATAACTAAAGATAAAAGACATATTATCATGTGGTTGAAGGGAAGTCTGTTTATCACCTTCCTCATTTGTGAAACGTGATGCTGATAATCCATTTTACAAACATTTCCATATGTAATTCAAACTTAAAAGCAGATGCTTTTAAATGAACTGAATGAATGAATTAAAGCATCTTGCAGGTCTTTTCTTCCACTGGAGTCGTGATTAGTGATGCTGAAGCGATGATTCGGCTGCACAGTGACCTGCAGTGCCTCACCTTGTTCAGCTGGCTGATGTAGTCTTGTCCTGCGCTGGGCTGAGGTCGGTCCAGTTTCTCCACCATGGTCGTCATGTGGTGCAGCTGCACTGAAAACTCCCGCTCACTCTTGGCTCGCTGACCCATCCACTTCTTCATGACCTCCATCAGGTGCAGCTCTGAGTCCAGCAGCCTCATCACTGCTGCATGAGCCTGTGGACACCACAGATCTTCCCCAAAACCCATCTCTGGCTGGTTACTCTCTCCTCCAGTCTACGGTTTGCTGTCAGAAGTAAAATCCTTTGAGTTCTCGTGAGTGACAAGCCGAGGCAGCTGCTAATGACCAAGAGTATTTATTTCCCTGTGGCCATAGAAGGGTTTCACTTCCCTGTTAACAAAAAAAAAAAAAAAAAATGCAGAGAGGTTCATGTGAGGCGGCACTTCCTCATGTCTGTTTGAATGTGGTTATGCTTGTAATTGTGATTTTACTTTCAATTTATGAACAACTTCAGAGGCACAACAACTTTTTAACTCTAAACTACTGTTGTAAAGTACTTTCACCTCAACGTACCTCTGTTGTAGCTGTGTGTAACTAACAAACAGTAAATGCATTCTGTCTGAATAATAAAAACAGAAACAACTCACAGACAAAAGGTTGATTTCTGCTTGAGAAAGAACACAGACCTCAAACATGCATTTCATCTTGTTTGTTACATAATGACGGCTGTTCCACTGTTGCTCAGTACAACTGAAGCATCAGAGTCAAATGAATCTAGGATTGGACTTTTTTTGAGACACTTTCACTTTACTTTTGTGTTTCCCTTTTCTATTTAATGGTTCATTTCTGAAGCACATGTGTTACTTCTTTACTTTGCGGATTTTATTTTACAGCTGTAGCTATCAAATTGATCAAATTTTGCACAGAAAACAGATGATCATCTTCATAAAAACATGATGCAGATTAAATTAAGTTAATCTCTGTAGCCTAATATTGCAAATTTGACTCATGAAGTTTAATCTGTCTTTAACATAAACATTTAAAAGTAAGGAGACTGAAAAGGGAGACGGTCGTACATCCTACCAATAGGCTATTATATGCTGTGTGGACAATATAAAACAAAATGCGACAAAGACTATGATCCTGGACGACACCTAACAATTTTCTGGTGCCACACAACCTCCTCTCCATCGTCAAGATAAACTGATATAACAGAAAGCAATCAAACACAGAGAGGGAGAGAGAGGCGAGGACGGCATGAACACAGGAGGCAGAGACAAATAAAAGAAGAGGCTGAGACTGGATGACAAAAATCCACATCCAGAAGACGGTGACAGTCAGAGGGGAGAGAGAGACAGGTCCCTGGACCACTGATGGTTCAGAAGAGTTAAAGTGAAAAGAGAGGACAGGGAGGATAAAAATAGAGAGAGAGAGTTAGACACACAGCCTGGATGCTTCTGTGCTTCGGGGACAACAAACAAACAGGCTTAGAGAGACACAGTGGGCTTCGGTAATTTCATCAGCAGAACACCATGGACTGTAAGTACCAGGCTTAACAGGTTTTGAAGGAGAGCAACCGGCCGCAGGGAACGGGTTCAAGGCCTGAAGTAATTAAAGGACCAGTAAATAACCGAAAGTTCAGGAAAATTTAAGCTTAAAGTTTGGATTTACGGGTAGCAACAGACGATGACAGTCCCTTGTTCTGGGAGCAGAGAGCACAGATGGATTGTAAGGTTTAAGGAGCGTTTTTAATTTTAGATATCATCAGAAGTGCCTTAAAGGTCCCACATGGTAAAAAAGCTTTTAGTTGTGTTTTGCGGTTGTTACAAACTTGGAGGTTTAAAATAAAAGTCATTGAGATATTTAGTCCCCCCAACAACTAGGAAGCCTTTCAGCTCAGGTGCTATTCAACACCTAACTTACAAACAGTCTCCAGCTTAAGCTATGGTTGACAGCACAGAACTGGCAACCACAGATGCAGACAACATGTTCTTTCTGAAGGGAGCAGTAACAGCAGCAGTCCAGTGTTTCTCAAAACAAGACCGTCCATTTAGAGCAGCCCCAAAGCCAGCTGTTACATGGTCATGGCTAAATAAATAATCCTTGCAGTAATTTTAGCAGAAAAACTGAAACACTGTGAGAGTTGTAATTCATTTGGGGCATGATATGGGACTCTTAACGTCTGATATAGATCTAAACTGGACACAAAATGTAACAGTAATGCTACCTGGATGCAACAAAGACATGAATTACGGCTCTGCACGACAAAAACAGCCTTTCTGACTGTGAGAAACCAAAGCTTCATGATGAGCCTGGTGTTGGTGCTATACAGTGAATACTTTTTGCCTCTTTATGGTGAATGCAGGACTTTTATTGTACTGTGCAAACGTGCACTGACTGAGGATGGAGCAGGGTGGCTTCAAAGCTTCCCCTTACTGATGTGAAAGTCTGATGCAGGTTTACTACTGAAACAAAAATGCTGCTGAACATGCAGCACTGAGTACATTTTATAGATACTGCCCCAACGCTATTTAATGCAGTGCAATGGCTGGTGTGTTGAAACATCTTCTTAGAGCATCCTGCTTATTGCTTTCAGACTGCAACCAACTGTTAAAAACTGCTGAGGGTGTCTCTTGCATAAAATACAAGGCTTTTCATTTTCTTTTTATCACAGTGTGAACTCAGTCTCACTTCATTACTTTCATTTATGGCTCAGTTGGTGTAAACTCATTGGCTTTATTCATCAGATGTACTCATTACACAGACTGGAGAGGAGAAGAGACAAAAAAGTACACGAAACAGTGCAGCATGTCTCAGACTGCTTGTACAGACCGCAGAGGAAATGTCGGCCTTTATGTTTAGAAACAGTACCAGACAGTCACGGTGTTCTTCATGTTTGATGTCCAAACGTTTCAACTAATCTTACACTGTCAACTTAGAATCCACATTTATGTTGACGAAACCGCTGTTCCAGGGACAGAAAATACATTCTGTCAGGTTTTAAACCGTGAAAACACACAGCGCCACAACAGGGTTACTGACAGTAAGGTTTGATGCTCAAACCAAAACCTGAACTGAAAAAGAAATACTGCCTTTAACCACTAATGAGTACAAAAAAAACTGTCACTATAAATGTTGGATTGAAACCATGATGTTGTTTGGCCATGAACATGCAATGTTTCCATTTTATTTCATTTTAATACTGTTATTAATTTTTTTTTAATCTTGATGTCTTTTACAATCACACTCTTTAGATTTTTTTTCTCTGACAATCTTAGATTTTTAAAATAAGAATCTTTTTTACTGATAGTTTCTCAACTCCGTTGCTGTTTTAGTTTGGAGGCCTAAAGAATGATTTCCATATAATCTGCATATGATTTCCTTATTGTGGGAAGAACACCTGTCTGAGCATGGAGGTAGTCAGTCCCACAACCAGTGTGGGGCATTTTTGTCACAGCAGCTATGGACTCATCGTACTCAAACTTTTGTCGGTGTCGTTTTTTTGTGAATTTCACTGTAAGGCTGTGGGTGGATCAGGATGGGGGCATGCAGGTTTTGTATAGACTTAAATAAATACACTTATTTAAAGGCAAATATTAATATTTATCATCCTAGTTTAGCATCTTATCTAACATACTACCATCACTCTGTACATTAATAACATTTATTTTCTGATTCTGCCCTGTTGTACTAATTTTTATGCCGATGATAACTTCTTATAAGCCATCAGGTCCAAACCAATGTGAAAAATCTGTACACATACTTATAAAAATATATAAATTAGTGTTTGCTGTGAAAGAATTGTGATAACTAAAACTGTAAAATATAAAACTTTGGTATTCAATTTAAGAAGTAAAAGCTGATTTTGTGCACCAAATAATCATGTTTTAGAAAATGACCAATGTTTTGCATGTAAAATTAATCTCTAACATACAGTGGTAACCATCTCTCTAATAAATGTAAATGAAATCATGGAGTAATAAAAACAATAATTTAAAAATCTAGTGGAGTTCAAGTATACTGTACATGAGCAGGGAAATAAAACACTCCCAATGCTGTATTCAATTCAATTCAATTCAATTTTATTTATATAGCGCCAATTACAGTCAAATTGTCTCGAGATGCTTTACAGAACCCATATGCCTGACCCCCAGAGCAAGCCAAAAGGTGACAGTGGCAAGGAAAACACCCTTTTAACAGGGAAAAAAACCTCTAGCAGAACCCGGCTCTAATGTGGGGGGACCCATCTGCCTGCTGGCCGGGCAGGTTGAGAGGGACAGAAGAGGTAGAAAGGTAGAGATAGAGGGATAGAGGTAGAGGGTTACAGGTGGAGGGTTAGAGGTGGAGGTAGAGGGTTACAGGTAGAGGGGAAGAGGTAGAGGGTTACAATTGGTGGGAGAACAACCACACATCTGAAGCATCCAGCTCTGGGACCAGGGACACTCAGAGAAAGGACACAGGGAGAAACAGAGTGAATGTAATGCAATAATGGTATATATAGTATGGTATGTATCTAAGTAGATGTATTGTGTTACTTTTCATTGTTGTTGGGTGATCAGCAAAGTCAGTAGGATTTCATGTCAGTCCACCTAATAGTTGTTTGGATAATTCATTCTGGACCAAAGCAGTGAACTGACTGACAGACTGATGCTGCTGCTGTAATATGACTGAATGAAACCTGCTTTGACTTGGAGCAAAAAGAGACATTTTCCCTTTGAACGTCTCAAATGGTTTCAAAATTGTTCCGAGGCACCAATCAAATTACCCACCATTTACGAAAATGTTCACAAAAGAATTTCAAAGAATAAAAATGAAAACAGATTCCAATGTGAGAAGCTTCTTTTTTTTCTTTTCTGTTCCATTAATCATCTCATGATGGTCAGATGTATTCTGTGACCCACTTTAGTCGACCCAAAAGCTGAGAACCTCTACATAAATAGAATGGAGCCTCAGTAAGAACAATCTCAAACTCTCTACTTTAATATTTAATACATTTAAGCACCTTGCTGATAGTGATATTAGCTTTTTAGAGCCTTTGCTGTAAATGGAGTATTTCTATCCTGTTGTACTGTTACTTCAGTAAAGGATTTGAGTATTTCTTCCTCCACTGTGCTCATCTTATACATCCACCAACACTGGCATCAAGTCATGTTTACCAAAAAGCATTCAAGTGAATAAAAACACATTCAAATTTGCATAGATCTTTATTTTTTTTAGTAGAATCTATAATTGACATCAATTAAATAAAAAGGAGAAAACAAGAGCAAAAAAAATCTTTAAATTACAAGAAAATTACACTGCACCATTCATATAGTACAAAAATAGGCCTTATTTTAGAGTTATGTCCCATGTAAGATAGTCATTCTTGTACATTAATCATAGGTCACAAATCTGTAAGGTACTGTGTGCAGCCACAGGTCAGGAACCTCGTGAAGAGGCGGGAGGAAGTCAACAGAGTCGACTGAGGCTGCTCCACTTACCGCCCCTCCATCGCAAAGTGTTTCATTTCTACTTAACAAGCATGTGCACACACGGACACGCGCAGATCGGATTCAGCCCTTAAGTTAATGGCGATGGGATACATTCTACCTCCTCCCTCCACAGCTGCTAAACATACAGGGTGTCGCCGCAGATCTTCAGAAAGGCTGAGATGACGGAAAAGTTTCAACAAAACACTTTGAAGACAAGTGAGGGGGTCGATGGACTGTGACAACCTGAAAGCAACACGTCTTAACACGAAACAGACAGCATTAAAATGATTGTCTTTGGTTATGCCAAAGATATTGCTCCTATTCACTCCATCCAACTTCATATTGATCACTTCAGACTACGTCCTAAAGCAGGGCTGGAGCAGCACTGAGCTCCACGTGAAACAAATGAGCCACATAAAGACAAGACTCCGTTGTGACCCACGAGCAAGTCTTTTCTTTATAAAAGGCTTCTCGCGTTACTGCCAGTGGTAGCCTTTTAATTACGAGCTGCTCTCTGGCACAATTAGAGAACTTCTTCTTTTTTAGTGTCTAGTTTCTATCACATTCTCGCAGTGAAAGGAATGAGCTGGCTGCTAATGGTTTTCCGCAACTCCTGTGCTTTGGAAGCACCAGCTACTTAATGCTGCCTGCATTCATGATTTTAAAAGTTGAACACTTGAATGCGCAGAGCTGCGGGTTCATCAGCTGAAAGTTTTCTGGCTGTAGTGAATACAACATCAAGCTAAGATGAATAAATCATTTTGTGTGTGCACTCACAGGGCCATGGAAGCTCGTCTCAACATCCCAAAATGCTGCACTTCACAAGAAGCTATTCTTCCGAGAAGCTGTGTAAATCTTCTGCGAGAGAAAATGCTCGGTGCATAATGTCGACTAGACTGAGAATCAATTAGGCCGCAGTAATTGCAACAAATTGGTCAAAGTCTCACATTATAGTTCTTCAAAAGAAGCAGACTCTTAAGCACCCAGAGTCAAAAAAAAATAGTTTATGGAAGCAATTTTGTTGCTGCATTAGCCCATTATCTGTTGTTTACACACTTCTCACCAAGCTGGGAAGTCAATAAGATTTTGTGACTCAAGTCTGAGGCTGAAGTTATTACATTTTCAAATTAGCACCCTCCTTAAACTGGGTCTAATCAGAGCCTAAATGGCAGTAGGCACTAATGTACATCACACAAGCCCCTGCAGCACACACTAACCACACTAGCTTTGTTCCTTTTGAGGGCATTTTCTCCAAATCCACATTCTCGGATTGGCTTCCAATGCAGAAACTGCTGCAGTAAGCCAAATGTGCTACACCTGCACCAGCCATGTGAGATGAATTAAGCTTCCTGGCTCAGCGCTGTGTTTGAGAGTACACATGCCAATCTTCCTCCATCCTTTTGAAGAGGATTTTTGGCAGGTATTAGATTGAAAATAATTATTCTTTGCAGCTTTAACTAGTTAACTTTTGCCTTTTCTGAATAAACATTTGACTTCTGAATGAGCATTTGCAATTTAAATGACATTCTGCATATTTATGAATAATAATTTTTGTGAAGGTTTTCTACCACAAGTGGTTAAATTAAAAATTAAAATTCATTTGCTTGTGTGCTGCTGCACTTTTCTGCCTTCAAAAGAAGGAAAAAATTTTGATTGTCAGAAACTTAAGAACAAATAAAGGTTGCAACTCCACGAGGAGCTGCGTGGGTAGAGATGATAAACGGAACTCCCCCAACATTTTCAGATTGGGTTGGCACTTTAATGCTGACCAACAAGATCTATAGACTATTGTTCTACCCATTCTATTTCTGTAACAGGTTTAAAGCCCAGGTGTGACTGCACATGAATGCTGATCCTAAAGGCAATAAATTTTTAGGAGAGATAGGAGCTCCGGGGGAGTAGAATTTACGCAGCAGCTTTACACTTTCTGAATGGCAATCGCTTGTTTTTCACATAAACTTGACGTGCACGCATATCATCCAAAATCTTTACCAAGAAGCGTTTTCAAATCTAACCTACATATAATTTGACCTCTATAATCATTTATCAGCTCCTCTAACAGCGTATGAAACCTTGCTGAATGATATGAGAGGTAGATAAAAGGGTGAGCAGCGGTGGTTTTCTATGCACGTCATCACCATGACAACCTCTCTCAGCAAGCTCCACCGTTTTTGTAGTGGAAATTAAAAAATAATGATAATTTCAACAAAAGCGATCAGTGGAATCAAAATGGCTACACTGGATTAAATAATGAGATGCGTATTTCAGATGATAACCAGCCTGGGAGGAATTATCTTTTTAAAATAATCTTCCCTAAAGGTGTGATTAAAACCTCTCCGAATAAATAGTTTTCTGCAGAATCATTCGGAATATAATTAATTGGAAAGTACGCCGAAGACATAATCTGAAATTCAGATTAGATGAAGACTGGAGGGTAAATGCAGAGAGGCTGATGAGATGTGGAGTCTCAATGAAGGATTTTTAAAAACAATATTCAACATTTGAAGAGGAGAGCAGAAGCTGTGAGATGAAGGAGGAAACAGAAAACCTTCACTTCAGAGGGCAGATAAACATTTCTCATCCTCACATGCGACACACTAGCTCACACATCTGCACACACACGCGCACACACACACACACACACACACACACGCGCTAACTTTCAATCATTAAAATATGAGTGTGTTTGTAGCGTTGATGTGCGCTGACAAAAGGAAAGCCTTGATGTATTGTTACTGTGACTGCTCTGTCAAGAAATCAATCACAGGTAACTCAACACCTGCCAGCTGCTATGAAAAACTATTGTGCTCAACAGTCACACGTTGTATTGGCCTCGTCAGCATCAGAGCTGGGAGCACGTGAGATGCAGAAATTAAATATGTCCGGAAGGGACTGTGCCTCAGGGTTGATCGTCTGACCTGTTTTCTTATCATTTCTCTGTTTTTTAAACCCTTCCATGTGATGGTCCAAATTTTAAAACCAGATTAAGTTCAGTTCATTTGGGATCCAAAAAGGCTGGAGGCAGCTTTTGCTAGTTGAGTGACTCACAGTTTGCTTTTCCAGAGATGGAAAAGGTCCTTACACATGGTGTGTACAAAAGGAACAATAACTGTACTGGTTTTGAAAAGCAACTGAATGGAAGAAAGAGTCTTCTAAAAGTAAACAGTATTATTGTATCATCATAAAAACTAAGATGTCACAGATGGCATATCCAGGAAGCTCTTGGTCTGTTTTGTCTAATTGGTGGCGTGTAATTCAAAACAACTCAAGTCAGCACATTTCTTTATCAACTATTATGTTTTTAATTTGTGCATTTAAAAATGCATGTAAAAATGTGAACCGTTACAGTTAAGTGGTCTATTCTGAACAGATTCCTCATGTTTGTGTCACTCTGGAGAGAAAAAAAAAAAAAGTTTCCAAATTGGATTTCATGCCTCATAATATAATTTTTTGTTATCATTGTATAGTTAAAATACTAAATATGACAGGACCCGCTTAAGCTTCTCTATAAAGGGCACTACACTGTTCATCAGATTTACATGCTCACATTCACACACACAATTCATTCAGACATGTGCGCACACACACACACACACACACACACACACTTCTCCACTACTCGCATTCAACAATCTCGTCTGGCTACTGCACTGAGACTAATGGAAAGAGGAGGGGAAAAAAAGAGGAAGAAAGCAAATAATAATCATTTGTTTACTGTAACAAAAAGGAGCTAGAGCTGGAGGGGAAAATGGACTCTGCACAGACAGACACTGTTCATGATTGAGGGCAAGAGGAGGGAGAGGGCCAGTTTAATAGAAATGCGCCCAAGTGTGAACAGAGCAAAGCTCAGGCCTTCCTGGGCTTTGAGAGACAGCAGCTTCCCATCAGGTCTCCCACAGCAGAGTGGAAGCCCAGATCCCAAAACAGGGCTCAGATGAGAATCCGATAAGACAGTGAAAAGAAAAGAGAAAAAAAATGAACGAGATAAAACCAGGAAAGACTGTGAAAGGACAGTTACCACAGCCCTGAATTATCAGACAAAAGGGGGTAAGAGGATTTTAAAAGCAGGAGAGAAAGAAGGATGTGTGGGAGGCATTAAAGAGCACTTTGTGTTTTGATAAAGGCAGTCCTCTCATTTTGGACGTCAAACTCTTCGTTATCGGAGTCTGTATTTACCCCGTCATCCCCCCACACTGTCGGGATGCCACGGTACGACACCACCCTATTTCCCCCAAGGCTAAAGCTGCCCCCGAGGCCGCTGCCAGCCTCTAGAGAGGGCAGCTTGATGAGCGCGCCTGAGCGCAGCTGCAGCAGCAGGAAGATGCCAGCGAAGGTGGCGATGATGGCCACGCAGCTGAGCACGGCGATGGTGATGGGCAGATTAGAGCTGAGCTGAAGCTGCGCTCTCGGGCTCCCCTGGCCCACCATGAAGCTGCCAGTGGTCTCGCGCATGTACTGGTTGAGGTGCAGGCAGGTTCCAGAGACGGAGTCCAGGGAGCTGTGAGGAGGGCAGGACAGGCAGGCCTGAGGGCTGAGGCTGCTGCAGGTCAGGCAGGGCGCTGGGCAAGCCAGGCAGGCGGGGACGGACGCTGGTGGTATGGAGTTTCCCACTGTGTAGTTGATGGGCTGGGAGCCCACCGAGAAGCCTGGTGGACATTCCTTCACACAGCCCTGCTGAAAGAGGTAGTAGCCGCCGTTGCACTCTGGAACACAGAAACAGCAATTAGCAGCTGCACACACCGTGATGACCACCTTTGAGTCAGACAAGCCAAAAAAACAGAACCAGGTTTCCTGCCCAGAAAGTCAAGGCTCAGAGTCCACAGCTAACATGATTAGTCAAGCCGTGTCAAACATGTATGAGTTGTACTGTGGAAAAGTGAAACTGAATTTAAAAGTTATCGTACTTTGTTGTTGCCATTTTTTCTTAAATTTTGAGTTATTTTTTTCTTACTAAAACTGATGACAAAGAGCTTTGCTATTTATATGCTGAGTGCAGCATTTATAAACCAGCAGACACATTTCCATATGCAGCAGGTCCAGATGCAGACCATTGCCTATAATGACAATTAGCAGACTGTGGGTGCTGGGGGTAACAGAGCTGAACACAGGAGAGCCAACAGAGGGAGGAAAATCTAATTTACTGCGAAATTTTCTCAACTTGTTCAAAACAGAGAGAACTATAGTTGTGTGCCCCAAGGGAGAGAGCGCTGTGTACTACACGACACATGATTATCATAAAATGGTGATTATGTGCATACATGATAATCATATTCCATTCACCTTTGTGTATCAGCATGTAAGTACCTCTGACAGCCTGTAGGGGTCAGACTGTCACTGTTTCTCACAACATGTAGGTGTACTGCACACTTTGTTGGTGCTCACTTGTATCTTTAGACCTTGCCTTCAGCACTATTTGGATTTGGCCGGACACACTGACATGAAGTTTGCAGTGTCATTCAATAGGATAATTGTGTGTCTTTCAAATAGGTCTGTACAAAACTGATGTAGAAGCAGAATGCAAACAGATGCAGCTGAGCACACACGGGACAATAAATCATTGCGTTGACGCTAACCAGGCTACTTCACATTTCACAGCTCAACATGGCTTTACACTGCTCCCCCCTCAACAGCTGTGACTGTAACTGTGTGAGGAGCAAACCAGAGACAAGGATTACTAGTCTTACCGATGCATATCTGCCTCAGATCCAAGGTCTTGCAATTGCCATTGAGAAGCTGGGACTTCTCAGAGGAGCTAGAAAATGCTGAACCAGTACCATACAGCACCAGGACGAACTGGGTAAGAGTGCCTGAGTGGAGAGGCAGAGATAAAAACTAAAATTAACTGGGGGGAAAAAGTAGGCCTGTCAAAAACAGTGAGACTCCAGCACTCCCTAGGGTGGACTTTTTAAGTGTATCCTCTTTTCATTGTAGACTCTTAGATTTTCTGCATAAAGTGACACAAATGATTCCTTGATACGAGCTGCAAATTTAAAGACAGCACAATTTCACTCTGTGCCTAACAAGTGTTATAAAGTGCACATTTCTCAAGAATCATTCAAGTGTGGGGCCTTGAGAGAGGTTCTACTTCAGGAAATCGCTCTTTACTGAGTAGGGAAGTGTGAGACATTGATCTAAATCTGTAGTTCTGGAGTTTTCTTGGCTGAATATCCTGCTGGGGGTGGACATACTGTGTCCAGGTACAGTTGACAGCTCGTGGGCAAACATAAAGAGCGAAGTATTCAGGTCACTGCTTTACTTTTCTTCCGACAATAAGAAAATTGAGTGCGACAGACCTGTACAGTCGCTTCCTATAAAAAGAGAGGACATTCTAGATACAGGAGCCTCTTGATCTCTAATCTCCCACTGCTGAACCTTTAAACCCTGAGCTGAACTGTAGACTCAACAGATTAAAACATGTTAAATAACATCCAAGTATCCAAACCATTTAAAGCAGTCCTGGTGACCTGACGGTAAAAGCACATCACAGTTGTGCTTTTCTTTGGCCAGCACTGAATATCTTATAGGTCTAAGACTGTTGGTCAGAGAGAAATTTGAACACATTCCCTCAGGACTTATGTAAGGACCGTAATTTGACATTGAATGAGAGAAAGCTGGACATGTCTGAATTCCTGATACATCAACTCTCATGAGAACAAAGCTGATCACCATAGTCACTGGCACCAGCCACGTTCTCAATCTCCAGCGTCCACGCTCCAGTGGGGTTCTCATCCCAGGAGTGGGTGGTCATGAAAGCCCAGTCATTAAAACCCTCCGACGAGTAGTCATGAGGCCTGCAGGAAAACAACAAGTAGGAGTGTAAAGTAGTTTGTATTTACTAACTTCCACTGTACGTTTCTGTGTTTGTGTAGTTTTTTGTGATTGTACCTGGGGTGGAGCAGAGTGGAGCGTGTACCAGAAGGACTAATGAGATGGATGGCTAGGTTCCCCCTCCTGTTGTAGGACAGGGTGAGCCGGGCCTGGACGTGCTCTAATGAGGTCACATGACTGTCTGACCCGATGCAGGCGTCCACACTCTTGTTAATAGATAAATGGCTGCCGATGTTCCTGTCAAACATGAGAAAAGAAACATAACAGATTCAGAATATTTGAATGTTGTGTTAAGCTGGAATCACCGCCGGCTTATTCCTGAGAGCTGGATAAGCTACAATCCAGAAAACTGTGAGTGCAACACTTTGCTCATGCCCACTGTGAAAGCTGCAAAGGGTGACGACTTCGTGGCCATGAACAGGATTAGTGTCTCACAACCTGTAGGACTGCTGTCCTCTGTGCAAGGAAAGCACCCACCTCGTTTTACTCTCCCCCTCCTCCCCCAAATCCGCTTAGGAGATTACACGCATCCACAACAATTCTCAGGAGGAAGGCACGAGGTTTTAGTGAAACAGTGGCCGAAATTATAGACAAGATGTGGTGTGATCATTAAACTGTCAGGCTGCTTGAAGACGCAGTCCCTCCAGTTTCTGTCCGATTCATCATCCATTACAAGGCTACTTAGGGTGGATGCCTTTGACCTTTGAAGCAGCCTCACGAGGGAAAAATCATCTAAAAGGTCAATTTACAGCACTTTTGGGATGCCAATGAGTCACACAACAACCGGCCAAGTAGCATTTCAACATGTTCATGTTTGCAAAACGTATGTTGTTGTGTTTTTGAGTGGAGTCAGAAAAGAGAGAAGAAAATGGAAATGAAATTGATTTATCATTGCCTGTTGACCACTATGGCGCGGGCGTCTGTGATTTAAAGTCTGGAAGAAGCAACATTTGTGGCACTGTTGCAAACACAGCATCTGTTTTTTACAAGCACACAGAGACAGAGCGATATGCTGCAAACCTATAACCAGCAGTCTGCCATTCTGTCACTGTGGATAATCAACAAGAAAATCTGAAGTCATTTCATACCGTTCTCATCAAGAGATAACATCAATTGAAAATAAAAAAAAATAAAAAAAACTTACAGCATCATGAAACCCCACTGCAGTGGCTTTTCAAAGACACATTTTTTATGCTTTCCCAATAAACATTTTATTTTACTTACACAGTGTGATGCACAATTTCAACTCCTCACTAAAACTGTTTCATATATTCTGAAAAACAATGTAACTTTTTACTTTGGTCCTCACAAGAGGCACCTTTAGATATGTTGGTTCATAGTAGGTAATTTTGTTCCCAAGTCATACGGCTTTCTTTTGAAGTATGACATATTATTACATATTTATTACATACTGAAGATTCAACACATAAATGTGTATTATTATTTAGTGTCTATAAAGCTTTTCAGAACAAACAAAAAATACTTTGGGAGCAAGCCAAATCTTAAGCGTTGCCATGCATTTGGCAGAGTATCTTACAGAAATAAGAGGGGTTTTGTAAATCATAAATCACTTTTTGAAAAGCTGTGTGAGAGCTTCCATCTATGCCATAATCCACTTTTCATTGATACAACATTTTGAAACGCTGGTGGTAATTTGCATAAAAGTTTGGTTAATCCTCTTTAAGAATAAAGTCTGCAGGCACAAGTACATGCCAATCATCTTCAGTGTCCATACAGCAGACAAGAAATCTTGCTGATACCCACTTGATACAAAGCCTGTATTCATTCTTTCTGTCAGACACATGCTTACAGGAGCTATTCTGCTGAGATTTTCTGTTTTGAGGCACAATCCATTTTCTAAATATAAACACAAGGTATAGTCACAATAAGAAGAAACTCAAATCACGAACTGCAAACTGGTGTCACTTAGGAACTCATGAACAAGCCTTTTGGTATCAGTCAAGCCTTTTTTCATCATCTCACTGGTGCACAAGTAAAAGCCCAAATGTCACTGCAATTGTGGTTGTTATAATTCATTGTAGTTGTGTAACACTGATGTTTAACCACTACAACATTGATTATGCAGCACTGTATGTATGTAGCAGTTAATAATAATATAGCATCTCGTAAAAATGTCTTCTTTTTAACTGTCGTGATCAAGATACTGTTGGTGATAATGACTGGAAGCAACTGACAGTAAAGAAGATGGCGAAGCCCTACCTGCTCCCTTACTGCAAGTCGATCTTGATAAGTAAGTCAGCTAAACACCTAAAATGTAAATTGAATAACCTGCCTTGACTGCTGTTCCCAGACGCTCGAACCATCTGCTCTGAGCATCTGATAACTGCAGTAAAAGAGAGAGAAACTTCAAACCCGGCGAGAGAAGTGACAGGGAGCGCATAATGAAGAAGAGATGTCTGACTGAGTTTAGACTGTGACACCAGGAAAAGAAGGAATAAAATGGCTGAGGAGGAATACTGAGTCACAACAACCAAAGGAACCCTTGAATTGACAAATTATTCCTTCTGTTTTAAACGTTTCATCTCAATCAGAGCTGAGAGCCTGCTTCAGTGCACACATAGACACACACACAGACACACATACGCATGTACTGCAGGCGTTTCAACAGGCGCCCAGAGCCAAGCTGAAGATGAAGACATAATGTGTTACTGCAGCAAAGCATGACAGCTCAGTCATCCACGAGCAGCGCCTACACCTACGTGTTGTTATGGACCAGTTTAATGTCAATGCCTCTTTTCACTCGCTATCTAGCATCTCATCATGTTACTTAATTATAGCTTGAGTTTGTGTCAAACAACAATGCAACAACAAACAAAAACAACGTAGTTGTGGCATATTCAATGTGCTGTTTCTTGTCAAAGTGTCCGTGACTGTTACTGTATCATTTTCACATTTTATCAATTTTAGGCTAATGTTAAGTGGTTGGTAGCAGATTTTGTTAATGTGAGCAAGGCATTTTTTTCTTGCCTAGAGGAGGTATCCTGACTTTTTGTGCCTAGTATGGGTTTAGTTCAAGCAGGAACCTCCAGGGCTGGAAAGATGAAGCCAATGCAGAAACATCCAAAATCGCAGTTCCTCGAATGGCCACTTGAGGCTTCCTCCAAAAGAGAGTTAACAATCGACCCTCATGTTAAAATACCCAAATTTACAGAAAAAAATTAAGCATGTTTAAAGCCTGGTACAAAGAACAGTTTTGGTTTGTTCATTTTACATATTTAGTTTGAAGTTTATTCATTTAGAATTTTTATCCAACTCACCTGTTTAGATTGTATAGAGGCTTAAAACTGTCCATAATTGAATTAAAAAGCTTTGTTTGTAACCTGACTGCAGCTCAAAGGCACATAGAGCAGTTGAACACAGACAATTGTACAATACTAGCAGCAGCCATGTGGTAGCAAAAAAAGGAAAAAATAATATATTTGAAATGGAATACATTGAGAATAAATAATTAAAGATGTTTTGAGTGACTAGTCAGTACAATCACCAGACAGTCCACACCACAGAGACATAGTCATGGCCCACCTAACCTCCATTCACAGCAGAATCAGGCACTGCCAAGATGGAGATGCTGATAAACAGTTTGTGCATTTTTACATACAAGTGGCCATCTCCAAAAATATACCTTATATTTCCTATAATCCACCACATTGCCTTCCTCCAGAGTCACAAGTGAATTAGTTTGGGATTAAGCTACGTGGGTGGAATTGAAAGCAAATCAAACAAATTACTTGCTAGTTCTAATTAGTTTGAAGTAGATACTTGTTAAGTGACAGCTGTAATATGCGTAGACACTTGTAATCACGGTGTTAAGATAAATTCAGTGAGCTGATGTACGTGTGTGAGTGCAGAGCACTAACCTTGGCTCGCTGACCATGGTGATGACACATTTTCTCTGTGTCCCCACACTGGTCCACGTCTTTGCCAGTGACACAATTGCACTGGCATCAAGCAGACCATATCCATATGAATGGCTAACTGCAGAAACCAAGAGAGAAAAGAGGAAATGGAAACATGAAAGTTAGCCTGCTGAGAACAGCATCCTCTCTCTTCCAGTTCCAACTTTAGAAACAAGCGACACTTTGTGTATCACTCAACCTCTGTTCAGTTTTGATGTGTTGAATTTCAGACAACTGTTTAGTTTAAATGATGTATAATATATTAAGGGCACTCACTGAAATATTTTGAAATTCAAAATTTCAACCCTAGAGTGTTATTGAAGGACATAAGACTTTACTTATGTGACATTTTTCAAAATTTTTAATTGTCATGTTGAAATTCAAAGTCAATGAAGTTACCATATATGGTTCCTTGCCCATTAGTGGTAAAAAAAAGTTTCCAAGAAATATATATATCATCACTTAACACAACTACTCAACCATAGAGTTTCGTCAGTTAACCATGGTTAGTTTTGACGTTTCGACCACAAATATGGAAGAGGACCGAGCCCCAAGTCCGTTTTTTTCCAACTTTGAAGAAAAGACAAAGTTTCATATGTTCCAGGTCTCTGCTGATTGGTCAAATGCCATGATGTAGTGTGCTGTAAGTGATGGTGGCTGATTGGCTGGGTGAAAACAACATGCTTCTCGACCTCTCTGAGAGGTGGGAGCAACGCCATATTCAATGTGTGCAAAAGTTACCAGATATGATCACTTGCCCGATGAAGCGCTACAGAGCTTAAACGGCATCTGAAGAGGACAAAAGATAACTTGAGTAGAGTTGCTGTACCTTTGCGGCCAACACCATTGGTTCTCCAGTCATTGGTGAGCAGGTGGGCAGGGTGAGACGTTCGCACAACCAGATGCTGCATGTCCCTCCAGGTCAGGTTTTTACTGGAATGAGTGTATATGCAAGCACGTACAGACGTAGCCACATAAAGAAAGAGAGACGGTGACACACATGGTAAGGCTCTGGCTTAAAGTTCAAGTTGAAACAGATCAAAGAGATGCCTCTGACAATACATCATACAGTCTTAACCTGCAGGTGGACAGCTGATTACATACAGAACACAATGAAGTACCAGTCACATTCTTTCTGGAATTACATTAAATCCTCAGTCAACATACATTTGAACTCAATTTCTGCCCTTTGGCAAAATGTCTTGTAAAGAGAAATCCTGACAAAGTAGCGTTGCTATAATTCTTCCTGCAGGCATCCACTCTGGAGCAGATCAGGCATAAAAAGGGACTACATGAGGTCAAAGTTTGGTTTGCCTCTCTGCTGTGATGAACTACACACAGACTTCAAATTCATAAATCCTTTTGTGTATTGAGAAAAAGAAGGCATTTTACTTAGTATCCTTACTCGGTTTCTTATAAAATTCATTTTTTAATTGCAGTCTGTTCCTGTCGACTCACTCTGTTCTGCCACAAGACTAATTACTCATTTTCAGGACATAACATTCGTGTTTGTCTCCCCATTAGTGCCGTGTGACTAGACACGAATGATTACCACTCACATCCAAACTGTGCTATTTGCAAATGCACATTTGCAAACTGTGACAGAGGGGTTAAAAAGTCGTTCATAAAATGGAATAATCAAGTAGAATTAATGCGTAAACACGCAGCACTTAACAGTTAAAGCTTGATTTAGTACAAGACTGTGAGATTATTAATTTGGGTTTTGACAAGTCTGCGCACCAAAAAAGTATAACATTTTAAAATACACATTTTTCAAATGAAGAATTTCCTGTTGGGAAACTTTTAACAACAAGAAACTAAAAACTGATAACAGCAGGGCAATAACTCACATTACTCTGGCATTCTGTATATTTTGGTGCACCCACAGATTCTCAAAATAATCAAATTTTCTCCAGAAAATCGATAAGAGTTATCAACAGGAGTAAGGAAAATAAAGAGATTGAGCATGTTGAGTGAGGATATACAGTTGAAGAGAATTGCAAAGCTTAGTCAGACTCAGAAAAATAGTGATAAGCACTTACTTAGCCTCGAGGGCGAGAGCGATGATCCCAGCAGCCAGCGGGGCGGAAGCTGAGGTGCCTGTGTGGGAGTCTGTGCATTTTGATTTGAGGTCTGTAGTCACCTATGAAGATGAACACAGTAGGCTTATCTCTAGCAGAATTCTTGCTTTAATATATCATTCTCCCATTATTCTCAAGGCAATAAACACACTCACAGTGCTTGCATTTCACTTGCTGTTGTCAGGGAGAAAACAAAAACATACCTAATTCTTTTCTAATTCAGCTTTTTACCTTTGGTCATCCCCCCACAAAGAATCACAAACCCTAACCTTTTACTAGAACTCATTTAAAATGAAGTCATAAGAATTTTACACTCTTGTAACCTGAAAACTTGGGATTTTCCTCTATTAAGCTACTAACATTTATTCTCCATCACCACTTCATTTATTATCCCACATGTATTTATGGAAGGCAGAAAGAGGCTGACGGGTGAGGAAGCAGAAACTTGAGAGGCAAAAGTCATCAACTGGAAAATCAAACTGGGTAAATCGTGTAACGAATGCCTTCCTTCTCTTGAGTGAGTCTCTTTATAGATGAACTGCTCCAGCAGAGATCTCCTCAGTGACCCTCAGCTGAGGGCTGTGGTTGTACTGGGCAGCTCCCAGGTGGGAATTTCTGTAGCTGCATGAATACAAAGCATGCTGGTGCAGAACCCGAGTATTTGTCCTCAGCAAAACCCATCACTTGAAGGATAAAGGTTACAAACCACTGCCTTGTGAAAAGCCCCCCAGTCACCCACTGTATAATCCTAAGGTGAGATCAGTCTGTTACTGAATAAGACTGATAGAAAAGTAGCTACGATCACAAAGCTGCTGAAAGTGCTCACAGAAACGGATCTTTAAACTGCTACACAGAATAATAAATGCTTTGGCAGAATGACTTTAATGGTTATTATGCATTCAGGAGCTTCAGGAGCATATCCTTCTTACTCTGAATTGAAAGAACGTGTGATTAAAAAAAAAATAATTAAAAAAAATCCCACATAGGACCTGTGGGACTATGCAGAATCATAACCCCACAGGTCCCATCTTCTCGCTTCTGCTCCAGGTCTTCATTCTGGGGTCCATGAGTGACAGCACAATTAAATGAGTACATCACTGAAGCATTAAGGGACCAGCCACATGTCATGCGGATGTCATAAGCTGTCCGTCCAGTTGGTCTGGCTGCTAGACAAAGAAAATGTGTGTGCGCGCGTAAATGTGTGTGTGTACGAGAGAGAGATTTAGGGTTTGTGACAAGAATGTTAAGCAGCAACAGATTGCCAGCTGGAGTTTCAGCCGTTCACTATTCATAATCATTTTAATGGCCCAAGACTGAATGAATGCAGAAGAAGAAGGAAGAAAAGGAGCAAAGGCTGGAGGAGTCTTGCTGGGATTGAGACATCAAGTTTAATAAAACTAGAAACTACAGATGCTTAATGCACTGTATGTACAGAACTGAAACAATTACTCTGTTAATCACTTTGTCTGTTGAGATAAAAATTCAACTATTTTGAGCACAAATTAATCACCTTGTTTTTTTTAAGCACATTGGTCATTTCAGACATCATGTTAAGCTCTGGGAATTTGCAGTGGGCCTATTTAATTTTACAACACTGCTACAGAAGAAAAAACCATTTAATTTGCCGACTGGATTAATACCTTTGGGTTAGAATTTTCAGCAGCTACATTCAAACAGACTGTGTGTCGACTAAATATCACTTTGGAAATAAATAGTCTCCTGAGTTCACCACAGACATGAAGGCAGGAACTCAGTGTGATAGCCAAAGCTTTGCATGAGGGGAGAGGACACTCACTATCTGTTTCTCGTTGAGGTTTCCCGAGCTGTAGGTGGTGGCGAGGGTGGAGGAGCACGCCTCGCTGTACCAGGGGACGTTGCCGTTTTGCGTGGAGCTGCTGATGGACAGGGTGTAGATGCTGTTGGTGTATCCGTCGCAGTTACAGCTGTCCTTCTCCCTTCCACCGTTCCCAGAAGCCCACACAAAGATGGAGCCCAAACCGCCACGACCCTGGAGAACGTGTGGTACATTTAGACAAACAGAAGAGAAAAAAAAAAAAAAAACGCAACCACATTTCCTTTCATTCATTTGTGCCTCAGACCACCGCTGCCCAGAAAAAGAACAAAATCTTATTCAGTCTTCAATAGGAATCCCAATTATAGGAGGGCAAATTCATTTCAGGGCTCATTTCAAAAAGGGTCCATTAGAAGCCAGCATACATCACAGAGGCCGGGGTGGTCACTCAGTAAATTACACAGAGCTAAATATCGCATGACAGCAATGCAATACAAAAAGCCTCTATATGACAACAGCTCATTGTAATAAATCATCCAACCTCTCAGCCTTTGAAGTGCAATAATTTTCATCTAAGAGCCGCTTTATTGTATTGAGTGGCACTGTCTCTCTCTCTCTCTCTCAGCATTGATCAATTCTAGCAATGCACCACCCACACCACCATCTGACAGCGCTGTCACTGTGGCAATTATCTTAGTAGTCAGTGTCAGTGGTACCAATCAGCTTTATGGCACATGCCTGGAATCCTACTGCTCCGTAACAAGAGTCAGTGTTAGTGGGATGGATGTGTTTATTCATGGAGAGCAGATGTGAGAGTTTGGGGTGTGATCTGTATGCTCATTAATCTGTTCACTTGTTCATTTCAAATATCTGACACAGCCCCAGCGCGCCACATGCATTAAAACAAGTGCTGTTATCAACAACAGGACTGATGACAAGACAGTGTGCTCGCTTCTTGGTTAATATTCAGATTGTCTTGTTGTTAGATGCTGACAGACTAGTTTTCAAAATTACCCTCATAAAATCTCTCTGCATGCACATGCATATAGATAGGCACGCGTTTGGAGGCTTTTGATTAGAAATGCTTGTCGAGTAATTTGAAGCTCCAGTAACTGTTTAATTTGAACTTTTAGAAACAACCTTGATTTTTTTTCCCCTCCAAACACTTAATTCACACTTGAAGAAGGCTCATGCGGACTGACTCAAAGAGCTGCAAGATGAAGGATGAGCTAGCAGTTTTAAAGTGCCCTTCAACCAACAATGACTATCTTTTTAAAAAAAAAAAGTATAATTTCTGTCACTGCTGCTTCCATTCACTTTCCAAGATTTCCTCCCTCGTGTCCTTCAGAGGACATTCCTTTCCATTCATAATTGTCAGGGTCAAAAAACGCTTTGTTCTTCCCGCTTGTGTCCTCTCATGCTTGAACAGTTCAATTACTGACTGCTGAAAGGAAGCAACACAAAGGCAGTAAATAATTTCCGACTCACACAAACACTCATACACACACCTCTGTAACTCCACGCAGGAAGGCTTCTTTGGCGAGCTTGGCAGGTCCGTCGACAGTTTTGCCGTCGTCCTCGGGACCCCAACTGGCGCTGTAGATGTCGATGTGTTGGGGATTCAGGCTGAGAGACTGGGCCTCCACCATGTCGGTCACCTCACCGTCCAGCATGCGCACACCTGCAGCACACAGATGACAAAACAGCCACATTTTCTTAGTATTTCTACAGAATTATTTACTGGAACAAGGAAGCTGTTGTAGTTGGAACAAAAAGCATGCATTATATTAAAATTCTTCACTGAAATACTAAAAAGTTGAGGAAGATTTTCTATGCAAAACGAAATGCGGTGCTAAAGTTGGCATGAGCGTGGATTTTATTTGAACTCCAACCCCAAGGAAAGTTTGAGCATCAAACACTTTGTCTTGTATTTTGGTTGTTTGTTAATGCACCAATTTGTTCATTTTCTGCATCAACTCATGGTGGAAATGGTTTTTATTCACTTCATCTTTACTTAGCTCTGTAATCAGATGACAATTTATAATATAATCAAAAATAATGCCTTCAGCCTCTCAGGCATTTTATGTTGCTTCACATTAATTCTCCTGTGGATCACCTCTCATATTTCATATTATCCCTACTGAGTCACACATATAGACATGATTTACTCTTCTGTTCTTTCTGTCTATTACTTAGAGTAGTAACCTCTTCAAATGTGCATGTGGCATGTATTCTCATTAATGTCAAATCAAGGAATTGCAAATAATTTAGAAACTTCTGGACTGTAATAACTCATATTTGTTTCAGCCAGATTTCTGCTCATGTTTTCTGCACATTAAGGACATATCACACAAATCTGTGTTTGATATGCTGAAGAAGAAAAGACCTGCTTCAGTCTGAGGCTTAATTTAACTATGTACTGAAATTATTTACATTTTAGTGAGCAGTATCCTTGTGGATGTACAGCAACATCAATATTTATCACTGTATATGTAAAAAACAACTTGCATGAAGTTTTTTGTGACTCCAGACAAGGATAAGTGACTGTAGATTTTAAAATAAAAACAACTGGGAGTGTGGAGTTTACCAGACCAGTACAGCTCGTTCGTCTTCCCTGCTTGAGGCAAACTGCTCAAGGCTACATTAGCCACTATTAGCATAACACACCCGAATCTCCAACCAAACTATCGGCAGCTGGGTTGCACTGTTTTGTCAAGAAAGAAGAATAGATCAAATAAAAAATACATTTCTGGATCTGATGCAACAATTTAGATTTTTTAAATGTATATTATGATTGCAGCATTGTCAGACTGCAATGCTAAATTGTTTTTTTGTATCCAAAAAACAGACTACACTGAAAGATGCAAAGTACTGCAGGTGCCAATCTTGCTGATTCCTATTGTTCCAGTCGGCAGCTCAGCTGCACCTCATGGTGTTGTAGCTCTGGAGCTTCACCCAGCAGCGTGCTCAGCAAGGTGTGGAGGGACAAAGAACTACTGCTGTGGTGTATGATTTCATATTCACACATTAGTTTGCAATGCAGTTCAATGTTCATGTGTATTTGCAAAGCTCATTCAGTGGTGCAGCGTATTCTGCCCGTGTTCGTTCTCCGCACATCCACAGTGATGTTATTACGGGCCCCACCATGTAAATCAAACACCATCTCTATTGATTTTCTTTGGAGCTAGTTTAAAAAAAAAAGAAAGAAATGGATTGAGATCAATTGCATTATGGGTGAACTACCTCCTCAAGTATGAAGCAAACTTCTGAGACTAAAAACTCAGATAAACAGATGAAAGAAAATATTAGTTGTTTTTCCCTACATGGCTGGGTGAAATTAGTGTGGGTGTCTAAGTGTAAATTTGATGAGACTTGCTCTTATTTAAAGAGATGTGAACAACACAGCCAGTGTCTAATGGCAAGTTTCAACTCATTTATAGGGTAAATTAAAAGCGACAGCAGATAAGTACTGTGTTAGAGATAAAACATAAACACATACACAAAACAATGCAGTGTAGGTACACAGAGATTGGCATGCTTGTCCTAACCAATTATTTCTGCTTCAAGTTCAGAAGGTTTTCTTTCAACAGAACTCTTTCTCTGTCTCAGTAACGTTCCTCCACAGAGAGAGCGGTGAAAAATCAAAGACACTTTAAAAACAAACTAATTTCCCCCCTTTGATACATTGCAGGTCAAGTTACTCCATGCTGCTCTATGTGGGTTAAAGTAACCAAGCACTGGCTCTTTGAAGTTCTCTAAAAGCAGCCACTGAGCTGCTTGTGTTTCCATGGCAGCCTGCATTTGTGCGAGAGGAACATGTGATGCACTGAGGAGACTCAAGTATCTCCACTGAATGTCCAAAATATCATCTATCCCGAAAACCACAGAATAAGCTCAATAGTAAATCAATGTTCAGTCTAGTTTCTGCATACATGCATAGAACAATACTATCAGCATCAAGTGATTTCAGCCATTTTGAACAAACGCTAAAACAAAGAAGATTCGTTGTTTGTTTGTTGCAGCCCTTTCATAAGATATTTTACATGGATTGTTTGATTGTGCTTAAACAGGCAACAGACAGCTTAAGGCAATAACTGGAAGCAGATGAAAAATGTTAGCTTACCAACACCTCTAAAGTTTACTAAATAAATCATATCTTGCTCAATTCATACAAAAAGGGTGAGTAAAAACAACTATCTGCTTTTTGATATGAATTTGTACTTTAATATTTAATGAACAGACATGAAAGTGTATTGATCTTCACACCCAATGTCTATCGGTACATGAAAGCTTAAAAACATGTTTTCCCAAAATGTTGAACTGTTCTTTTAAATATGTGCCGCAAGTTGGCTGAAACAAAGAGCAGCCGTGGGAGTTAGAAAGTAAAACCAAGATTCAGACAGTTTGAGGTGGCGACCCTCAGGGATAGCAGCACTAAAACAACAACTGCAACAAACTATTTCATTTGCACTTTTGTTGAAACAATTTTTTTTTTTTACAGTTAAACACGGGGGTTATTTTTTTCCCCAGACAAACTTATGAATATTGGAAGATTTCATTCTTTTTTTGGAACTACCATGGAGACACTTCACAGAAGAGTCTCCTGGCTGAATAATGAGCTACAGCTCTGCAGGTGGCACGAGGGCAGGTGATCTTGTACAGAGGAGTCACAAAAGCTTTTGCTCTGCTCTGTCTGCACTCAAAGTTTATGCTACTTGACTGGAAAAATTAATAGCCTGCCCAGATGCTTTCAGAATAACCATTTTGGTTCCTGCATTTTGTTTCTATATCTGGGAGAGCACGATCTGTCAGGCTTCCAGCTGTTTAGAGCCACCCGAAGATTTGCACGATCTGGATTCTTTTGTGAAGCCTGTGCTGTGTGTACATCAGTGCAGCATTCACTGAATGTTTGGCAAGTCTGTGCACCTTATACCAAGTAAAATTTCATACTTGAACCCTACACCTGGCAGTGAAAGGCTGGATTCTAAATGGAACGTTTATCTTCAAACATTTTTGTAGCTAGCACTGCCACAAAACATAACTTTGGACCACACAGAGGGTGTTTCTTTGAATTGGTGGATTTTGTGTTGTTTCTGAAGTTCAGTTCTAGTTTCTGGTTATGTTGATGGAAAAGAGCCTCAAGTGTGCATACAGGAACAGGGGGGGACTT
Source organism: Amphiprion ocellaris (assembly GCF_022539595.1). Taxonomy (NCBI): domain Eukaryota; kingdom Metazoa; phylum Chordata; class Actinopteri; family Pomacentridae; genus Amphiprion; species Amphiprion ocellaris. The sequence continues at coordinate 13,439,172 of NC_072766.1, forward strand.
TTCATAACACCAGTCAGCTTCCTGCTCCACCTAACATGAAAGACAACTTGTTGTGTCAGAAAAACTGAATGCAATGTGGTGTATTTACACTTGCCATCTGGGACGATGAAGATAAAGACTACAGTTATGGCACTATTTGACTGACTTTAAAACTTTATCACAGCTGGAAGTAGACAGACGACTATTGAGATAAGCAGAGAGGTAATGAGATTTAGCATGCACAGAGATAAGTGAGCTTCGACAGTTAAAAGACTACACATCGTTATGCTCCATGCATAAGTCAGCAGAACCCCATCAGACTGTACAACACATCCTCAGCACAGGAAAGGAACAATCACCAATACAAAACCCACATGCGCATGTACTATGTACATGTGCCAGTGGTACCATAACAAGTAACTTTATTTCCAAACAGCTAATTTATTGCAGCCAGGACTTTAGAATCACACTGTGGGAAACACATCATGAAATAATCAAAACTGTTTACAAGTCAACTTTGTTGTTTTTACTATCAAGCTTCTTTTGAAGAATAGGAACTAAAACTATAGAAACTGTTCACTCCCTGAAGACAGAAGCAAAACAACCCATCGGGGCACAAAATCCTTTTTAGAACAAACAGATAAATATTTCACAATTTGCGACGCTCGCCGCTATTGTACCGTCTCATAAATCGGCAGATGCTGCTGTGCTTTTGTGCCTCCGACATACACAAACTAAACTGTTATGATGTGTCAACAGCACCATTAATGGTGGAAGAACAATTGAACTCTAACCCGAAGACCACTGTAGGATTTTTCATCTAAGTCAATGTCCAATTTGATGAGTATATTTAAACCATGACACCATAACTGCATTCTGACAGGAAAAAAAAAATGTTTGGTAACAAGGTTGTACAGCAGAAGTATACAGTAAGTCAGTCTGAAATTACACAGGCTTGTGAAAAACAATCCCCTGTAGCACAACATTACCAGTGCAACTACTACCTTCACTATCAGTCATTCTGATATTTAATGTTTGTTGGTTAATTGATTACTCATATGCCTAGAAAATTCAGTCTGGGAAACAGTAAAGAGTTTCAAGAGAAATGCGCAACAAAGAAAAAAAAATAAAGAAAAGAAATAAAAGTTTAATTTTACATCATAATGAATAATGAATATCAAAACAGTTGCTGGTTAATTTTGTCAACTGACTTGTTTCAGCCAAACCTACCACATAAATTAAGTATTTAGTAATTTGCTTTCTAGATTAAAATGGGGGTGGAAAAACACTGAGAGAAAGTAAGAGCAACTAGGAAACCCAGAAACTAAAAGCAAAGAGGCAGAATTGTTTATTTAGTCTTTATTTCATTGGAATTACTAAATGAAACGGAGGAATATGAAACACGGCAACACGCTGTGAGCACGTAACGGTGGTGACAAACACTGGGTGATGAAATTTCTTGGCCAGAGGGGCACAATTAGGTACGTTTAATACACACAGGACTTGTTCAAGCTGCAGTTGCGTCACTCAAAAGCAGCGGGGGGATCGACAGCATAGCAGAGTGTCGACAGTTCAAAACGTGTCCTCGGCCAGTGTGTGACGTGGCTTCAAACAAGTCTTATAGCAGCCGGTTGGCCTTCAACAAACTGTACAGACAGCATTTTTTAAGTGTGCAGTAAACAGTTCAAAGTATGGGAGCTGCCTTAATTTCTTTCACTGGTTTCTCTAAAAACACCACCAGCACAACCAGATGTCTGTAAATGTATTGAGTTAGCAGGTTCTTAGGTACATGTGCAAATTAAGGCAATCCAGAACAACAGCTCTGCTATAAACCCTGTACTTATGACGGTTGTGATGTTGAGTTTTTGCTGACACAATGTCACAGAGGTGTTAATTCAAATCTGATGATTTTTGTGGTTGCTGTTAGTGGCGGTTGTGTGCTCAGAGGCATTTTTAATGGTCTGTCCACAGAGTAGAAAAAGGGAGCGAACATCTGAAGTGAGTTACATCAGTCGCTTTTGCTTCACTTGTTGACAAACTCAGAACACAAAGCTTCACATTAAGGTAATGCAGATTCAATAAAAGTGACAGCATTGTGCCATTTCAGGAACTACATTTCAGTACTGATACTCCATGCAAAACCGAAATCCTCACAGCGCACTGACAATCCACATAACAACTGTGGTGATGCTCAAAAAGATTCAGTGGCATGCTGTGACTGGGAAATGGACTGAAAATAACACAGACGCTGCAGAACAACTATTTCACCTATTCTGATGTCAAAAGCAAAAGAAAAAAAAAAGAGATGAAACTGAAGTTTGCCTCTGTGAAATCAAATCCATCATCCACAATGTACCTCCAATCTTTGCATTGTAGGCCACACCGACTCCACAGATCCCATTGTTGGCTACTGCTGCCACTTCTCCTGCACATCGTGTTCCATGCCTGGAAAGGAGGAAAAATGAGAAAGTGAGAGGGAATCTATTTATCCTTGTAAGTGTCATTTATTTAATGATACAGCAATTCACATATTTACATTCCTGCAGGTAGTGTACATGTTTAACGACGGCTCCCTGTGAAATAATGTGCTCCATTCTGTACAGTGGTCAAGCTGCAGACTGAGACAAAACAAACTCAAGGATACAGATTCTTGGCGCTGACTCCTTTAAACAAATATGAACTCTCATTTATAGCGAAAAAAATGTATTTAAAAATTCAGTCCATGAGCAGAGACTACTGTGCATTATCTATGGCCTTGTAGCACAGTAACCTTGGTGTGGCTACAGCTTAAATAAGTTCAAGTGAAAAGAGAAATAAGGTGACACACAGAGAACACACATGGGAAGACGCTGTGAATTAGATTTACCATTTTCACAATGTGCCTTTCATTAAGCCTGAATCTCTGCATTAAGACTTAGCTCCAGGCAGCGCAGTGTAGAAATCCAAAAATCTGCGACTGAGTGGCTGATGATCACATTCCAGTCAGGTGAATTCCCCTCGCCTGCTAGATGGATACGCACTCCTAATGCCTTTCAAACCATTAATGCTTTCCAAACCATGGCGCAATCCAGGAGAGATGGCACCATGATATGGAAGGCTGAATCCAGGGCAATGCTGTGCTACATCAGTAAACAACTTGAACAGGAGATGCTCAATACTGAAAGAACTATCAAGGCAAACGGGCTTCCATTAAGGCATTCAGGGTAACCAGCCAAACCAAAAAACAAATAATCAAACACCATATCAGCACTGAAAATCCAATGATGAAATGGACAACATCTGATGTCAGGATATTTAGTCTGATGGTAGCGTGCCAAAAGTGCATTTACTAGTTATGAATGAGTATTAAATACATTCTTAATCACACGGATAATGATACCCAAAGTGCACTTTGGACTGTTCACAAGAGAGCTTAGAGGTCACAAAAGCTGTAGCCCAACTCACTTGATACCGTTAATTCAAATCATTACTAATACTTCAGGTTTCATTAAAGAAACGGGTTTAATGACAGAAGGTCAGAGTGTTGTAATTCAGTTGTGAGCCCCCAGAGTTCTCTTTAGACACCATAATGAGTTGAGAGGGTAAAGGTTAACTTCAGCGCCACTGTCAGCTCCAGCACTGCGTTTCTAATGTGAAGCAGGATGTCAGTTAGATGGAGACAGAGGCCTGGCTACAGCGTGCTAAGAGGAAACTGACTGCTGGATAATAAAAACATATTCACAGACACAAAAGTAAACTCACACACAAATGTCATCTGGAGGATTTTCCACAGAACTTTTATCACAATATTCCTGGAAGTGTTGGTCTGTTGACTTTGGAGCCGTACGTCCTACAGCATCCGTGTTTGTGATGCGGTTGCTGATAAGGAGCAGCTCAGGTGTCTGAGATGAGATATCGGGCGTGTACAGTCTCATCCCTCCGGTGTTCACCTGAAATTTTTCCAAATCTCCCTCTGATGCATTCATTACAGTCACTTACATGGAAGAGTGATTCGCAGGATGCAAATGCAGTTACAGAGGTGAAGCCCTTGGTTTCTGAACCCGATTATGCAAGAGCTACTTGCATAATCAGGTTTTGGGAGTGATTTTCCTGGGAGTGATATATTGGATAAAATAAAATATCCTTTAACAGCTTCCACTCATAGTTAAGGTCCGTAAGAATGTGAACAAGGGTGCATCTGAGGGTCAAACACTTTGCGCAAAGTCTGCTTGTGAAAGCAGCTGGCTCCCTGTGTAAATATGATTGACAAGAATCGCTAGAAAGGCATTTTTCAAGTATCATCTACCAATCAACAACTTTTGTACCATAAAATTACTTTAAAGGCCAAATCTTACAAGACTGAATAATGGTTTTAATAATATAGCAAATAATTTACAGCCCAAACCCCAAAATGCAGAATAACTTATTAGAAACTATGATTCTGTGAGTCTGTCAACAAGATGATCAGTCATGAGGATTAGCCTCAGGGGGCTACCAGTCCTCTGACAATGAGAGCAAGACTAGACTGAAGGAATGAATGCTGGCTTGCTGACTGCCCTCATTTCTACTGTTTTGAGGCCCTGACAAGTCTGACATCACATGAAACATAACCAAGATTGAACCAGAGTCTTGGGGTTTAGAAAGGAAGCTAAAAAGGTGACAGCGCAGTGCAGTAGATCATCAAATGAAGTCCTAGAATAAAACAACTCCAACACAAAGACTTGTCTGTCACACCAAGTGCAGCATTGTTAATCAGGTGATAACAAGGTGCAGAGATTCATTATCACTGCTGCTAATACCTGCCGGATCCTTTGACACAATGACAGACTCTCAGTTACTAAACAAAATAGTTTTAAATCTCAACTAGACCCACTTCTTGAAAACATTCATGATCTATATTATAGTGCTACAAATCTAATATTCACTGACTGTTCAACAACTTTCTAAACCAACTAAAACCAGCTTGACAGAAAAGCATTTCATAGAGCTTGTTTTGTTTATCTTCATATCGCAATATATTTTGTTTTTGTTAGACATAATTAGGAGACTTTTGTAGAAAGCCCTTTCAAAGATTGTTCTAAAGATTTATACATACATATGCAAAGGTTTAAGGAAGTTGATAATGGTATAGAAATAAAACAGCCCTGTAAAAGAGCTGGTAAATTATCGCATATGTCATCACATCAACTGTTTTCCTCATACACTCGTGTCTAGACATGCAGCACTTCAGGGCAATTAATGTCCCACCAGTCAAATTTAGATGAGCTTCCAGCAGACCAAAACAACTCTCAGTGAAGCAACAGTCAATTAGTGTGGGTACCTCCCACATTACAAATATTTCGCACAGCATCTGACCGGAGGGTACATACATACACTGCTTACAGCATCAGATTTCATCTTAAAATGACAGCATTTAAAGCATGAAAACACATGTGCTTTCGTTTTAAAACCCTCTCATGTCTTCACTTGTCATTCGCAGCAGAATCCTGATTGAAGATTCACTTATTTTCTGGAAAAAGAGAAGAATCTTCTTCTCAGAAACTTCAACACTTCTTTTGAATCTGATACCTGGTGCAATAACGCAAGATTCTTGCTTAATGCAGTAATGGTGATAATAGGAAATTAGAGTGAACAAAGAGCAATTTGAGCAAAGTCTTGTTCCGATTACAGCAAGAACGAGCCCCATGGCAGACTCTAGGCACAGAGACTAACTCAGGTTACAGCAACTACACTTGGCTGCAGGCCCGAGGCCAAAAACGTGATCAGTATTCATACCCACAGCAGGCAGAACCATCATCATTGTACAAAACCTAAAGTGCCTCTCTGGAGATTTGCTAAAGAGACATGCTATTGTCATGCAGATGTATCCAAACTGTGTGTGGAAATGGAGCAGAGATAGGAAAACCATTCACCCAAACTTGTGCTGAAGAAACAGAACATTAAGAAAAAGAAAATGGTACATAAGCATTTTTTTTTTGGTCTTATTATATAAAGATCTGCCTCAGACGCAGCAGGTTTTCTTGTGCTGCATAAACATAAAAATCCTCCAGGGTCCAATGCCTACATGTGATAGGCAATACTTTACAAGTTCTAAATCTGCTTCTACAGTTAATGATACATACAAATAGTGACAAACTACAAAATAAGATAAAGAGCAAAAATCATGCATTATTACTGAAGAGTGCAAGTTCTGCATAACTTCCATAATAAGTTCAACCAAACATCCCTGTATAGTTAATTAAGTTTACTATTGTGTGTTATATTTTGAAATATTTATTTACTCAATCAACATGGCATTGATCACTTTCATTTCAAGTCCTTTTCCTCTCCCTTATTCTGGCACACACCATCATTCGTTGATTTATTTTCTTTCTTTTATCTTGCATTAGCTTAATTACTTTACCAAAAAAAAATCACTGAGGTTCTCGAGGCTGTGGATAGTGACATTTGCTGTTCATTAGTCTCTGGGCTGCACTGAACCACAAAGGTAAATCTGAACAACTGTTTTGCTCTGCTCTTAGGTCTGTTAATGGTTCTGTCAGTTTACTAATGAGCTGGCCTACAGGACAAAAGGTCTAGTGATGTTTACAGAGCTCAGTAAAGAGAGGAATATGAAGTAAATGTCTGGAGAGAGATTAATGTAAGGTCGGCTAAAGTATTAATCAGCTTGCTGTTTGCAGTACTGTTTTATCCATTGCAGTGTATTGAATTTTTCAGAATTCAATCTGTAGCTGGTCTGTGCTCCTACTCTACTGGTAAACAATTTTATCTTATTTGTTGAATTTTACATATTTATTGCACCTGGTGAATAGAGTGATTGTGACTACCTTAGGTCAAATTAGGATATCAAGCCCTGCACTAAGTCAGGAGAAAATGAACATAGTATTTCTGCAAAGGACGGTGCCAGTTTAGCCTGGTTGAATCCAGAAAACGCACATTTGGAAAGCGGCCTGATACGAGTCAGAGAAAACCCTGGAAAGAGAAACATCTAGATCACATGCTGTTTTAGATAAACATAAGGGTGAATGGTCCTCACTGCGGCCCGTATGCTGGGAAAGAAAGACAGCCTTATGGAGGTGAACAGAGTTGGGCTTTTTCTGCAGGGAACAGACACTTACAGTCTAACACAACCTTACGCAGTTTCATGCCCGCCCACAGGTTGTTTACACATGCATCTGCACTAGCCCCACTGCAAAGCAATGGAAACAGATGAACACTCTCTCACACACACACACAGACACACAAATATTCTCCCTCTCAATAGGTCCAGCCACAAAAAAGACACAGAAAGCTGGGTGGCAAGAGATAAGGGCTGAGGTGAGCGAGGGTTGGAAAGAGGCGCAGCCAAAACGAAGGAAACATCAATAGTTAAGTGTCTTAGCTGGGCTCTGGGCCACTATGAGCTGCTAGAAGAGCTTAAGCATGCCTTGGCATAGATTTTGGATGTGAGGAGCAGCACTGGAGGGATGTTCTCCCACATTCTTCCACAAGAAATTCCACCATTTCGGGTTTTGTTGATGGTGGTGAAAACATTCCCTGGCAGTCGCTCACAAGCCCAAAAAAATACACTCAACTGGACTGAATTAGAAAGCAACAGCATATTGTTTGCACTGTTTCCAAAACTTTTACTGATGACTGTGTGTGTGGTTTTGCCCCAGCCAAGCAAACTCTATTTTTAGTATGAATACAGTTACAGAGCTCCTACAATCAGCCTCCACTCTATATGTTTGACAAAGCCTTTAAGATGTTGATACAGCATTTGCATAGTTACAGTATGTTTGGGCTATTCTTTAACCTTCACTGTATCCCTCTGGCCTCAACAGTTATGGTGTCCGCCCCAGGCCTCTCTCTCAGATAGGGATGTTTGATATTCATCCATCCCTAACTATAATCTTCTCCGCCTATTACCAGTAATTATGGTGAGCCTCAAGTTAAAAAAGCCTCTCAGGCCAGTGGCCCACAAACGGCAGATTACAGCAAATCAGAAATTAAATTCAGACAGTAGACAGGCACTGAGAATGAAGGGAGACAAGCAGGGGCACTCCAGAGCCAAGAGATTTGCCATTTCATTAATGCTGATGAACTTAATTCAATCAATTCTCTGTAAGACATCACTGTGGTGGTAAACAACTCCTAATGCCATCTGCAGATGCCACTGCAATAAAGCTGTTTTTTTTCACACACTACCTTAATCCCAGTGTAGGTTTACTCTATTTACCCAGGCCACTGAAATGTCCTGGAGGCACCTGTGTGTTTAAGAGGCCAAATCAAATAAACTGTGTGATGTGAGTGTGATAGGGGCTGGATTCATATTAGGAAGTAACTTTCCTTTCTGGAAAGTAAAAATGGCAGAAAAGTCAGGCATCTTGAGCACAACAGCCCCAACAGGCTATGGCCTTTAACTGAATTTGTTCTCATAATTGGTGCCCGTAGACTTAACAATAGATGGGAAACAGCTGTAGGTCTGCTCATGTCATTAATCAGCTACCAGACAGCGAGAGGGACAAATTAATGAAGCAGTGCAGTTTGGTCCTGAAATGACCTCCATCCACAGTCAGCATTTATTGAAACAGCAGAGAGGAGTGGAAATTAAATTGTTATCAGTGTAGACTTCTACCTGTTGTCATTAAGTTGCGTGTATCGTGGCTGAGGATCCGGGTCGCCGTCATTCACATCATAACTGGCATCCGGGTCCTTTGAAGAGACAGATAAGCTGTTAGCTTGGTTTATTGTTATTATCTATTCAAATAGTTTTGTAAATAAAATGCTAAAACTTTAAAACGGAATGTGTCTACACAGAAATGATTCCTAAAATGTTGTTCTATTTCAGCAGAAAAAGATATTATTTTCAATTTAAAATCTGCTCTATCTGTTCTGCTCAACTGTGGCTGCAACACCACAGAAAACAATAGAAAACAATGTTTCAGCTCATTTAGGATTTATACTCACGTAGTTCTGCATCAGGTCAGGATGGTTCTTCTCTATCCCGTCATCCAGGATGGACACCACCACACCTTTACCTGTGTAGCCCAACTGCCACGCAGCTTTGGCATTCAAGTCTCGGTGGTTATTGTTGTACTGAGGAAAGAGATCACAAATAAATTACATGGAAAATAATTATCTGAGAAACATCTGTGTGGTGCCAAAAATGCGCTGATAACTAAATCTGACGTACTTTTTCTTTCTTTTAAAAGATAGATAAGGACTGAAGTTTAGATGAACTTATCCATGAAAAATGTGCTCTTAATGGAATTTGAGTCATTCTTTCATAGTGAAAACCTTCCAAGTGAAGAGAAGACAGTAATGCAAGGTTAATAAGAGTACTTCTTTTCTGAAAGCATCCCTACCAAGCTTGAATTTATTACATTTATTATTAATAACAAGCAAAGCAATTATGGAGTGGATGGTGGCACCCAGTAATCATCATTCTGTATGCTTTTTGATGGGCTTTTGACATTCAACTTGACCTTTGGTCAAAAGCGATGTTTGACTTTCAACTAGTTCAAAGCTCCTCTTATCAAAGTGTATCGTTAAAATAGAACGTGTCTGATGGACCTTTTTACTGCATTTTCCTCTTAGATTTCAGGCCCTCGTGGGTAGGGCTGTACAGTTAATCAAATATCATGATATTGGCTTCCCGCAATTAAGTGAATATGACTGACTTCAATATTGATGTTTAAAATGCGGGCTCCGCTCATAGAAGAAACAGCACACAGAAATCGCTGGTGTCAGCTTGGATAGATCTGGCATTTGAATGCCTTATTTCATTCTTTTCATACACATTTTTGGTGACACCTGTCTGAGCTATTATGCTGCAGCAACCGAGTGGGGAGACTAGAAGACTCTGTCTGCACAGTCGCCTAGGTAGCTTCTAACACAGTCTGAATGTGAGGTGTTTCGGGAACATTAGTAACTTGTAGTGTTTATCAACCGGGCTGCTCAGTGGCGTAGTGGTTAGCACTTTTGCCTTGCAGCGAGAAGATCCCTGGTTCGCGTCCCGGCTTTCCCAGGATCTTTCTGCATGGAGTTTGCATGTTCTCCCTGTGCATGCGTGGGTTTTCTCCGGGTACTCCGGCTTCCTCCCACAGTCCAAAAATATGCTGAGGTTAATTGATTATTCTAAATTGCCCGTAGGTGTGAATGTGTGAGTGCTTGTTTGTCTGTATATGTGGCCCTGTGACAGACTGGCGACCTGTCTAGGGTGTCCCCTGCCTTCACCTGAGTCAGCTGGGATAGGCTCCAGCCCCCCGCGACCCTAGTGAGGATTAAGCGGTGTATAGATGGTGGATGGATGGATGGATAGTGTTTATCGATATGATTATATCCAACATTCAGGGTCCAACAGTATTTATATTTTCCCTCTAAAAGTTGCACCTAATTTTAAGTCTTATTTTAATGCAAATACTTGTTTGGTATTAGGAATGTAGCATAACATGGAAATGAAAACAGTTCTCTTTTTATTTGGAGGGGAAACTATAAAAATTGCCTCAGAAATTGCTGCATAATCATGATAAATAATGACGATTATCACTTCTGTCATAATTGCGCAGGTCTATTTGTAAGTGTAGTCTATTAGAATGGATTGGATTTGTTCTTTGACCTTAAAACGTCACTGACGCTTAAACCACTGAGAAGTAAATCTATTAAAGCTAAAAGTTGAGACCTGCAATGCTGATTAAGATTACAAAAGGCCTTTGTGGCTAACACACAGAGTGAATAATAAATCTGAGAGGCATGTACAAGGTCTCATTTTGAATATTGCTCATCAAGTAAGGCCTTTTCCTTCTTCCTTAATGTCAGCATTCCTGTGCTGCAGATCTCTGTGGGACTTGCCCATGATTTATCAATGAAGAAAAGACCTGTCTCATCATTTAGATAAATATCAGGAAAATATTAAATATTCATTGTAACAGCAGATGCTGACTATTAGCATCTGTCCATCAAGGATACCCTGCCAACAGACCCACCCACACTCTCCTCTGGTCAGTCAGGTTTAGATTTAATGAGGTTCAGACCCATTTAGTGCAGAGAAAGGGGAGAAGCACATTATTGCTAGGTGACAAATTTCACTATATCTCTGCTACTTCTAATTTAAAACACACCAAATGTATTTCAGTAATGAGAGCAACTTTTTTGCAGCAAGTCAACAAGGCTGGTGCAAGCTGCTAATTCAAAAACAACTTAAATGCAGAGACAGTGTTCTCCAGAAGAGTATACCACAGCATTGGTTGGAAGTGCGTATCAGACAATTTGCTGAACAAAAGAAGACATTTACTTTCAGCTCTGGGAAATTATGATGAGTATTTTTGACTATTTTTTGACATTCAAAGGTTGAAAGGATTAATTAATCAATCAAATAATTGGCAAATGAATGACAATAATTAGCTGCATCCCAAACAGATAGTAAATGTGCTATTAAATGTTACATACATATCCATATGTGTCACAGAAATATGGTGCTATCAGATGCAGTTTGTGTAAATGGTGTACACAGCAGCATCTATTACATTTAGCAACACTGATCCAACCAGACAAAAAGCTTTTACTCTGTCAAGGTGCCACTAACTACTCTGACACCAGGGAACAGAATCTGTTAAAGCACAGGCATTTTGAACTACTGGTGATGCAAGTCTCTTTTGCATCACCATGAATCTTCTTCTGCCTGAAGCAACCTCACAGTAATTGAAGGAAGAGTGAAGCTGAACAGAAAATCTCAGGAGTTGTTACTGCTGCTTTTAACAGGCCAATATATCAGTGACATTCCTCAAGTCAAATGTGAAAATCAATCAAGTAAAAATAAGAGCATTCGGAGATGAATCACGTCCGTCTTTTTCTCACTCTCTCTCTGTGCTCTCTCTTTGTGTTGCTGTTCAATTTATGGACTCAAGCAAACCATCAGTTTCTTAAAGCACACCATTCAGAATCCAGAGGTGCTCCCTGTATGTAAGTGTGCCATTGTTAAAGCAGAATACTTTAGATACAGTCACTCAGACTTGAGCTCCTTGTTCTGCAAACAAGACAGACAACAGCATTCCGCACAAAGATGGTATATTGGATTCATACAGGCTTGTCTTTTGACTCAGAGGAAACATCACAGCCTCAAATTTAATTACCGGTATTGACTTTGAGCGAATAAAAAGCTCTACAAGGCTGCGGCACTGAATTATGTCCCTCAAACGCACACAAAACACTCACAAAGCCTTTTGTTCAGTGGAGTTACTGTTCAGAAATGCTCATACTCACCAGATACCACTGGTCTCTGAACTTGGGATCTAAAGGTTCTACGAAGACGTCCCTCTTTTTCCTCCGTTTCGCTACTTGTTGCTCTGCCCAAGTAACCTAAACAAAGAATGTAAAAGCATTTAAAGACGTTAATAATGCAAATAACGATGCAAAGAAAAACACTCAGACCACTGGTCACAACGCTATAAAAAAGGACTGTACAAGAAATAATTATGCACTGGCCATGAGTGTCACCATGTCAAATGAATTAATAGAGATCCCAATTCTCAGCGGGATGACAGCAGACACAGTGAGATTAGAGGCACAGGGGCATCGTGGACTCCTCACTAATGAGACTCACTGATGAATTCCACAGCAGCCTGAGACTAATTAAAATTTCCGGTTGGTGTAAAATGGAATGCACCAGCATTTACTACACTTATGGGCACACCTAAACATGTATGCAAGCTAACAGTATACAAACAGGGGTGCAATTTCAGCACACAGCTAACAACACAACAGTAACCCAGTCTGCAGCAGGCTTTCATCGTGTGTGGGGGGGGGGGCTCCTGCAGAAAGTGTTGACAGAAGCAGAATGCATACAGAGAAAATAAGCCTGCTTCTTACTCTCTCTGCAGAATTGTGCTTGCTGTACAGCAAAATGCCTGGATAGACGAGAACAGGAAAAAAAAACGTGAGAGAAGGAAGACAGAAAACTGCCTGCTGCAAGGACGGAGCACCTGATGTGAAGGACAACTAAATCACAGTGCACCTCACTCTCCGCCTCTACAGATCACTAGAGACACAAGAGTAGAAGAGGAAAGAAGTAATGAAGGTCACTTTCACTGCTATACTGAAGCGATGCCAGTTCAACATGACAAAAAAAAAAAAAAAAACGCCATAATTGAATAACTTAACTTCAAAGAGCTGAGACTTATGTGAGCGTTTTCAATCAATCAATCTAAGGGTCGGGGGATTTTTTATACCAGGATTTACCCGATTCTTCCTGAGAACCGTGTGAGGGGCCACTGTGGCAGTTTACACATAAAACTAGATGACTGCTTTTTCACGCTGAACACGTTTCTTTCGGGAGTCGTACAACTGAAGGCCCTGACACACAAAGTCAAAGATTTGCTGCTGTCAAAGGCAGACAAATACGTTGCCAAAAGATTTCTGTTAAAAGTTTCAAATGTTACATTCAACTTTCAACTGGCTGCGAACATTGATGTGCATGCCGTTGTTGGGTGAGAGGCAATAACTAGAAAGTTATCTATATTTGTCACCAAAAGATCATTGCAGAGATGAACAAAACAAAAACCACTTTCACACCATTGTGAATCTGACAGATGCTTTCGCGTACACGCTCGGGAAAAAACATTAAGAATGTGTCTCAACACATGGCGACTGGCATTAGAAACTTTACATTGGTGTTGTCAGCCTCCTGACGTTTACTTTCAGCTGAAGGGAGGAAATCTTATCTATAACATACTGAAAAATAAATAACTGTATTCTACTGAGTCTGCATTATATTGTGATAAATTGTCTTGCAGAAAACAATATGAAAATATATTAAGGTAGTACATCATCTTGCAGTAAAATATCTTTAGCAGTGACGATATTTATTGTTTTTAACTATGTGATTTGCATCTCAACAAGTCCTATGCAGAAATGAGGTCCTGATAAAAATAAACAAATCATTCAACATTGCTTCCTGTGGCATTGAATCAAAGGATATTAAATCTAAGATGATTCATACAAGCTGCTAAAATTTCATTCTCTTCAATGAATCAACAAACGCACATAACTTCATTTTTAGGAGAGCCTCACATTCCTCGAGTCTATGTGACATCACTGCTACATCTAAACAGATTGAGGAAGACTAGAAGGCTGACAGGACAGTTTAGTGACAGAGAGGCATCAGGCTTTAATATTGGCTTTGTGTTTGAATAAATGGTCATTACTGACTATAAAGTGTCTCAGCTGCATGCAGTGAATCAATTCAACTTGCAGTTTTCAGTCAGATAGAAACAAAGATTTTTCTTCGACGTCATCATGCCATGTGTGTAATTTCCCCTTTCCTGTTTCCTTTCAGTTTTTCAATCACACCTTAAATCTTGGTTTCTCACATACGTAGGGTAGGTGTTTGTGACATAACACTTCTGATCAAAGATCATGCTAAGATTCTGAAGAAAATGCACGTAATATTTGGTAACTGGGGCAAATACAGGAAGTCAATGTACAAGGCAACAGATTGCTCACTGCGCCAATGTAGTTTGTGTAGTCTGGACTTTATCAGATCAGCTCTTTAAACCATCTTATTATCTCTGCAGAACATGGTTTAAGTTCTTTGCTGCTATCGCGCACTAAACACAAAACCGTCATAGAAGAACGCTGTAATCTTGTATGTCGCTTTCCTGACAATGTGACAGTTTTTATTCACACATTATCAGGAAAAGTGGCAGCGATGTCACGATGTCTAACAAGACTGCTCGTAAGAGTCTTAGAGAAACATGCAACGTGTAAAACTGGAAGAGCAGTTACAGATTATAGCATGAGCTCAAAATACGATCGAAAACACTTCTTTGTTCCTTTCACATAATGATAAAATAAATTCTTAATGGTGATTTCTTTCTCTAGAACACTTCAGTACTAATTAAAGTTGTCTGCTCAATCAGACAAACAAGAAGACTGGCTGCAGCACAGTAGCTAGTTTCCACTCCTTTCAGCTGCACGCATGTCAGTGACACCACCTATTTCCCAACAATTTGTGCAGTCAGTCATCTTAATGTCACACACAGTTCTTTGAAATGTCCATCAAAACCCAGCAAAGATGTGACTTTCCACTAATTAATGTATGAGACAGGACTGTTCAAGTCCTTGTCACGAGGAAATAACGGCACAGATTAGTGTGTTCATAAACTATTCTCACAACAAGCTACAGGATAAAGAATTACAGAAATACATCTTCTTTATGGCACCTTACATTATTTAGCACTCATTTTATTTTTCAGACAATATTCCAGGACCATTCTGTAAAATGAATATCACCACATTCAGAGTAAACAGCAACAAGAAACCATGTCACTTCTTTCAGAGCCAAACTTGTGATACATATTGAGCAGATTTCCTATGTTGGAAAGAAGTGAAACAGCAACAAACATTTTCCACTTTCTATTTTGCAGTTTTCATGTGAAGAGTCTTTTTAAATTCTTTAATAGTCTGTGACAGAATACAAAGTATCCCAGAAGTTGACAAACAGCATTTTCATTATAAATGGGCTTTGAAAATGAAAAACGGTGTCTATCTCATACGCCCAGACTGATCCAATGCACAGCAAATATTCACAAACAGACTGCTTTGGCTCACATTTAGGCAGAGTGTCCTGTCTGTCTAACAAATAGAATTCCCACCCCACCCATTTTGCCCACCCGCTCCTTTGTCCTTCTTCATTATACAAACATAGCTTCCTCCCTCCGAGGACTGAATGGAGGCCAAAAATAAAGCATCATTACCATAAAAGAATATACTACCAGTTCTAGCACAGATCAGTAACAATGTCATTTATATTTCAGGTTAAGCTTGTTCTAATGTTCGTTGCTACTATTCAGGCCACAGTGATGAAGATGGCAATAAAAGCCTCACGTACAGGTGAACAGATGATGGTTGATTAGTTAAATTCAGTGCCTGTGGAGTCAACAATCGTTATGCTGCGTCTGCCTACCGTCTCAACTGTTCAACGAACCAAACAAAAACACGAAGCAAAGTAAACCGCACCCAAGGACAAACAAAAGCAATAGCAGAAACAGAAAACAGTAGAAGGCATGGAGGTAGCAGACAGACGCAAGCTTCAAATCTTCAACAGACCCCGTTAACAGGGCTCTGTCGTCAGTCTATGAGATCTGGCAGAGGTCCAGAGGCTTTTGTAAGTAATTAGACACTCTTCAAAAAGAGTTTACTGAGCGTTTTGTTCAGGCTTCATTCCAACCAGTTTAAAAGCTCCAGACAGTCCTTTGGCAATTTAAAATTCCCCCTATTTAAAATTTTTTTTGCAATATTTTCAGAACAACTATGTAGGTGATGCAAATGAAAATCAAACTAGCAATAATCTGCTGGTTTAAAGGCTTTGATCAGACTGCTAATTGCAGCACAGTTACAGAAACATATTGATTATATTATAGGAGAAAAACAAAATGATTGACTGAACTTGTAAGTTGCTGCAGAATTTTCAAAGCTCCTCTTACTAAATAAACAAGTGAATGAAAACAAAATTTGGTCAATTACTGACAAGCTGGCCTGACTCTTCTTGAACAGACAGGAGGACCCGAAACTGTAACACTCCACTTTCTCTGAGGTGCTGTGGGAAAAAAGGAATTCAACAACAGGAAATGGAGCCGTCGTGTTAAAGGAAATCCCAAAGAGGGAAGTGGACCACTTTTAACATGTATGCAAACAAACCCAGCTGAAGTTGTGCTATTCCCAGTGTGCACCTGTACTGTGCAGATGCACAGCATGACAGCATGGTCAATGATACTTCACGGCAGGTGTCAGTAACCTTTTTCAGGCAACAAGTTAGCTTTCACACATATGTACAGGTATCTCGATATGTGCTTATATCGATTTATATGGCAATTTACCTAAATTATTGTAATTGCCTTTGAATTTCTCTATTTACACACATGACTGGACACAATTTAAATGCAGACATGTTAGTATCATTTCTCCAAGATGACAGGGACAGAAAGAAAATGTGGGAGAAAAAAGCAGAACAGTTTGAAATATTTTCCTACAATTTACAGTCACTGATGGGCTAAATCATTAGGAGGAGAGGCATATAACAACAATCAACTCAGATAGAGAAGAAGAGTGAAGGCAAAGAACTCAGAGGATTCAGCCACAAAGTGGAGGAGCCTGAGCCAGTCTGCTGCGAACGTACTGGAGTCAACTGATCATTATTAGCAAAATAAAGCCACAGTCATTTAAGATCTGCTTTCCATTGAAACTCACTGCGATCTGGGTACGCCAGCTGTCAAAAACGCCCAGCTGCACCTGTTTAAATGTACTCCTGATGCTACGACATTGTCAGCCAGAGGCCCATAGGAGGAGCCCAAATAAACAGCAACCAACAGTTCCAATTAAGGATCTTCACATTGACAGCAAATGTCAGGGGAAAGCTACTCTGGGTTTTTAAAGAAGTGACACTGCTACATGGCTGCTTTGAAATATTCCTCGCAAATTTAGGTTACAATTTAACTTTTGATTTTTCTAAGGCTGCCTGAATACAGTTCAAACTCTATTGTCATAATAGCAATATAAAAACCACTCTTCAGTCCCCAGTACACAATAACTAGGGACATTACATAAAATTCTACAGGGAGACATAGAGGGAACGTTGCTTAACAGTGTCATAGTTGAAAAGCTCGTCAACGAAAAAGCACAAATTCACTTTTATGTAGTTCTTTAAAACTGTAGTAATGTATTAAAGTAAAATCTTAAGAGGTAAAGCAAGTTTTCCACTAATTAATAATTATTAAATCATATGAGAAACTAAACGGCAGATTGAAAAAATCTGAAAAATTGCTGAGTCCCTGTAGTTCGCGTTACTTTGTATTAAAGGCTTTACCTGCTGTAGTTTTTTTGCATTTTTGACTCTTATTTTACTCATCTAACCTTTACCAAATGTTTATTTTCTCTACATGCTGTTTAAGGTGATTTTCTTTAATGCTGTGAGTTATTTAGCTATTTCAGCAGTTAGTGAAATATACTCACAATACAAAAGTTATATCAAAACAACTCTTTAGGGTTTATATGTTGTCATTTTTTTACAAAAGTAGTTTTGCAATTTCACGGTTTCTCTGACAGAAGCTTGTTTAACAAAATACTATTGTGCATCCTCTTTTTCAGCTGCACACTCCCTTGCATTCCCACAGCTCTGAATGTTAATTTCACACTATTCCCTTTGTCCTTCCCAGTGGGGTAGGACACAGACTCATTTTCACACTAACCTCAAACACTCTTGCGGAAAATACAGAAATGTGAATTTTAAAATTAGATTAGTCAAGGAGGAAGAATTAGGTCCATGGAGAAGAGCATGTATCTGGGGAAGATCCACAGAGAAGCACCTTCGAACACTCAGGTGAAAAGAAAAATAGCGACAGTGGATGTTGTGGCTCATCTGAAACAGCCATTAAAAACAGGTGACAAATGAAGTCTAAGGGTTTGGCTCTCTGCCCTGTTGCTGTGAGCTTATGTATTCTCATTTGTTTCCACTTTGCCTCTCTTCCTGTGCTGGATAGTTAGTGGCCTCATGGAGTGAATATCTATCCTCAAATCATCAATCAAACTAGAAAATGAACGGAAAAGTTCTTGAACACTGATTAAATATATTTTAAAGGATGACTTAATAAGATCAAACGTGATATTTTAATAAGTATTACAGTAAAGCAAATGAGGGAATGGTTATATTATTGAAAACACTGTAATGTAATAATGCATCTGCAAAAATTGTATCTGCTTGAAAAACTGCCTGCAGTTTGTCACATTTTTATATTTACCACACATAATAGACATAATGGAACAAATGCAATGTTTATTTCTGTGGAAATGTTACAAACAGAACTCAGCATAATTCACTACTCTGATATTCACCAAAATGTTCAGTATGTTCCAAACACTCATTTTTATCAAAGTAGATTTAAATGCCTCAGATTTAAGTATAGAAAATCCAGACACCTCACATTAAGACTTTGCACCGGATGAAAAAAAGAGCATTTACAAGCTTTAGAACTTATCAAGCTCATTTTTAGTTCACTGGGCCAAATGCTGAATAAATACAAGCCCCTGCCCATTAGTGCCCTACTGGCAAAACAAACAAAAAAAAGAGTCCATACCCCAACATCAACAGCTACCCTCATGGTGACACCACAAACACGTCTCATGAACAGGACTATAATATGAAGCAACAGTCCCCGGTTCTCACACACCTTCTCCCAGTAGCACACTGAAACATCAGTGACTCTCATGCCAATCCATGACTGTACCCCCTAATATAAACCTCTTACCTTGGGATCTCTTTGTAGACGAACTTGTGTCCCCCTGTGATCTGACAGCGATCTCTTCACCACTGCGCGATGCCGGAAGTGATAAAAATCGCCAAATACCTGGAAAGACATATGAGAGAGAGATATGATCAGTTAACACACTAGGCCATTTAAATTCCTCTCCCTATCATGTGGTAATATCTCTAAATATGATAATAACTTCAGTAGCAGAAGTGTGAAGCTACTCAGGTCACACCTGTTGTACTTTGTCTGCCACAAAGCCACAACTTCTATCATAAACACAGTGTGTACAGAAGAGCAGTCAGTACAAAACAGAGGGCAACAGGCAACTGCAGCCACAAATAATGCATGTTGCCATTCATTCATAAAATAAGACTGCAGTGACCTGACAGGAACACATAGACAATTTAATCATTATACCAGTTATTGAAACCCTTTATAAATAAAGACATACATGGCATCAACCCATTATTTATGTATAGTCAAAAGAATTAATTTGTTTTACATAGGTTACTGTAAACCCTGTTATTTTTGTTTTCTAAAACTTCTACTCTGGTGATATGCATTTATATAAACTACCTTACATGTGCAACCTCTGCATGTTGGTGTTGCCTAGTGAGACTAAAAGGCTACCACTAACCAGTAAACCCAGATGTGCTCATGTTGCTTGTTTTAATAAAGCTATTTCCATATCGCATGTAGTAAGATTAGCTCACCTCCTAACAACCCCGCCCAGCTCATGGTACCACATTCTTGACTTACATATTGTCCTCTGAGAAATCCTACACATGACCCATAATCCTCTGTGCTCAGTCAGTTAATACAGTATAATTGAGGTCATTAATACTGAGAAATGAAACACTTAACTTGGGAGAAAATAATTTGGGTGAAAAACATTTCACATAGCAGAGCAGTTGTGCAGGGAACACAACTTGATGGTGTGAATCTTTACAGGTGCAAAACTATCACATTTCATTAATAATTTAAATTAGTTATGAATAAAATGATCAAAAGTTGCTTGTGACATTGACAAAGTGAAATTAATTTCATTTTTCATTAACAGAATATTCTCGGTGATAGATGCAAACAGACTAATCGGTTTTCTAATCTGTGTTTTATTATCTGTGATACCTAAGCCAAGAAATATATTCATGCGTTTTTTACATCTCAAACTGTAGGTTCCCAAAGGAACACAATCCATACGGTTTGCGCTACTGCAACTGCATGGTTTCATTCTGTGGCATGATGTAGAGCTCAATGGATCTGCATATAAAAAATACTCCCTCCACTGAGAATCTATATCACTCAGAGTGATTAAGGTCAGGAAAAGAATTGTTGAGCGGGTGGTGTCTCTTACAGCCAATTTAAACGCCAAACTCTGAACAGAACCTCTTCTGGAGCAGGTTATCCACAGTATGCAGCATACGTTACCATGGTGATCCAGCCAGGTTAAAAAACAGAGCCACCTTTGTGACCTTGAAAACTCTGGTTTCATGCTCAACTCAATAAGTCTTTAATCTCACATCATTGTCCCCTCTTTTGGTCATTGGGGTGTTAAATTAATTATGCAACTGAAAAGAAATGTGTGTGTGTGTGTGTGTGTGTGTGTGTGTATATATATATATATACACACACACACACACACACACACACACACACACACACACACACACACACACACACACACACACAGACGATTATGGGTCATGACTGAGTAGATCTGACATGACTTCATAAGAATACGTTTTCATTTTCAACTAAATACTGAGTGTAGCAGCAACCTAGTCGAATTTCAATGAAGGTACTCAGGTGCTGTTAATAGTTCCATATGCTCTGAATTGTTAATTAATGCTTTTTCTAAGGAGAGAATGGGGAAATGTGGTCAGAGAGCCATAAAATGTGCACACCAATTTAAGATGTGCAGAGTGAAACATAATCACAAGCAGCAAAAATAATGAGGACATGGTGTGAAAAGGGAGAAAATATTATATACATTTTTTCCATCAGACAGAGTGATGTAGAGTTGAGGTGCTGCAGTGTGTGCTGTAACATTCCTTCACTGTAGAAGAGGCACAGCTCAGTCCCCCAACCTCCTCTGCTCCCATTTATTCACAGTAAACAGGCCGATTCCAGCCAGGCTGACACAAAAAGCCCCTGCACACAAAGCCATTGGACAATAGAGAGGCAATAACCAAGAGGGAAGACACACTTTACAGTGATATTCAGCTCAGAGGTGGGACTAGCACAACCAAAAGTCTGTGTGTGCGTCTGTGTGTGTAAAAGCGTTAAAGAACAAGACCAAAGAAAAAAATTCAGGATACAAAAGGGGATAAAATACTGACATCCAAAGTCATTAGCTGAGCTGACTGTGCCTTTTCTGAATAAGAGAAGAATAAAAGCAGGTAGTGGGTCCATTGTGTTTGTCCAGATAAGAGCCTGGGAGGCTGGACACTGATCAAAGACATGGGAGGAGAGTGGCAGAGTCCATTAAGCAATCCTAAATACCACCAACACCAGTGAAAAGATACACTTAAAAGGAGTGCATTGTTAGTCAATTATTCCTTTCAGCCAGTGATTCTGACGATAACTTATCAATGTCAAAAGAAAAATTGCAATTTGTTTTGTATTTTACATAATCACTGGTAGATATTAGACATGAAGTGGATATTACAAAGACAGCAACAAAGCAGTTTGCGTATTTTAATTAAATGCAAACAAATGTCAGATTCTTGTGTCAGAAATTGTTTTGCCCAAAACTTCAAAAATATCCTGTGATTACATTTTAGAATCTGAAAGATAAACTTTAATGCACACGTGACAACTTGCAAAAATGAAGGCAACCAACATGCAAACACAAGACAGAAGAACAGCAAAACAACAAAAACCTTTTCATGTATGCATAGATGCACACAAGCACACTTACAGGGACAACGGTCAGCTGCCCTAAAACCAGCTCAAATGTTACAAACATATGCACACACACACACATCCTCACTTCACTGAACAACATGAAGCCCGTTTTCGTCCTGCTAAATGTTCGCCCTGCAGCTCAATCCTCATCTGGTGATCAGCAACAACACTTAAGAGCTTATGTTTTTGGCTATTTAATCTTAAGTCCACATTGTTTCTGTGGGGTTTAACTGCTTTCCGCAGTGGGAAAAAAACATTTACGACAAAGACATTTAGATAGAAAAATAATGTGGAAACAGATCTTCTGAGTGACCATTACTGATTCAATACGGTGGGCACTGTTAAGGCAGGACAGGCTTAACCGGTGCTCACCGAGTGAGCTGTTACTGAAGTGAGGCATTAATCCATCAACCTTATTAAAATGCACGGTAACAGACAGTGGAAAATTACTGTCTGCTGGTTTGTTTGCATGTTTGCTCCACTCCCGCCAGCCAAATTTACCTTGTGGGAAAGCACTTATCAAAAGGTCTGGTGTCTCATCTCTAGTGACTGTTGACACAATTATGTTTTACAAAGAGCCAAACAATGTCTGGAGACAAATTGGGAAAGAGGTTTGGGGCTGCAATCAAGTGATAGGAAGTTGCTTTCCACACGGAGCCGCGAACATCAACAACGTCTGCGGATTTTGGAAATTCCACTTGAGGAGACCGTGGCAGCAGTTGAGCTACAGACATCAACCATGACACGGTGCCTTACAGTTTTGACGGCATTTAACTTCAGGGCATCATGACGTAGAGCATTACCATAGTTTGCCTGTGCATCAGTGGAGTTGTGATGAATTGAAAAAAATGAGACTTACACAGGCACAAGTGTTACAGTCTGCTAAAATAGTTGGGCAACTTGTTTATACAATGAGGCTAGAGTCTAATTACTCACTGTGGTGAACGGGTAGGACAGGGGCACAGACCGCCACAGTGGCAGCTGGACGTAACAAGCAGTTTCTCTTAAAACATGGCAGAGCAGATGTTTTAAGAAAGCTGTCTGCCTTTCTTTCCAAACTGCACTTAGTCATTACATGTTCTCCCGTCATTGGGTCCTCGTTAAATCCTTTATCTTGTTGCAATCGTTCCATCTCTCTTTACTTATCAACCTTCAGTTTAATTTGGCATCAATGTTATGCATGTACCTGATAAGAACATAAGGTAAATCAATAGTTGTTACAGCTTGTTTATAATACTTTTTATTGAAGCATTCACAGCCTGAATTTCAGTCTTGAATCTGACTTTCATACATGTAGGAGAAGTGGTGGCTTCTACATGGAAAACACATCTAGCACAGCTTGGGAAAAACTACTCGATATATGAAGCCTTATAAGGAAAACTCCAGCTTATTTATCAACATGCTGTTTGCTCTCAACAAGCTACCGGCCCGTGCCTCCACAGTGTTTATACAGTAAATACAGATTATCATTCTTGGCACAGGCCACCGTTTACCTCGATTGTTCTGAAGAAGTTAGATTAGTTCATTTAATGGTGTTGACAAAAACAAGTGGATAAAACAGGATGGTGAAATATGGGACATTTGAGCAGAGGGGACAGGCACGCACAACCAATAACTTCAATAACGCCAAGGGATTCTGAAAGAAGACATTGTGTTTAGAGTTTATCCAGAGCGTCATTTCAAGGTCTGATAACATGAAGTACACAGACTATTTTGTAACCGACTGCGGGTTACAGTGCAAAAAAGCCATGATTTACTCCTTTTTGGGGATTATTAACCTGCTGAAGTCTCTCCAGTCACAATACTTTTGTTTGTTACCTGAGACTGTGGGCTACTGCTTCAATGAAAGTAAATCTTTTGTTCAAAAAATAAGTCAAACGCTCAATAACATATTGTCCAATTACAGCAGCACGTATATTCAATAGCCTTGCTGAGCTAAAAAAAATGTGTCAGTTACTAGTGTGGGATCACAAAAAACGTGGTTTAGATTGGATCAGGACTTTTGAGTCACAGATCAGATGAGCAACAAAACCCCACAGAAGACAGATACTGCCATGACTGTCACAGACAACTGCTTTTAACAGGCTCAGGTCATTTGAACAAACAGCTGCTTTATATGTTGTCACTGCAACTCTGCATCGATATATAGGGCAAACCTCTGCCTCAGATGTATGTTTTCTGTGCCATTGTTTGTTTGTGTGTTTGTAAGAAGGGCTAGTAACAAACTACCAGGACAAATTCATGAAACTCAGTGGAAAGTTGGAGTATCGTTTTCTTTAAAACTGTGAGACAGCCTTGGCCTCCAAGCGCCCTTTGAGTCATTTTTTAAAAAATGACAGCAGCAGTAAAAGTATATTTTACACTATCATGGGTAAACTCTGCAACTAATGCGCGGTTCACATGCCAAATGGTGGGTGAGGATTCATGCAGTTCACAGGTCAACTACGGCACCTTACAGAACTGTCAGTTTCTTGCCTCTTACAGTGCTGAAAATTCCAGCTAAATAATGGAGATGTTCAGACTCGTACCCATCACACACAAACCCTCAGCCACATTCATTCTGCAGAGTGGCAATGATCCCAAAACATAGAGACAGTCAGAGGAGCCCTGCAACAAGCGACATGGCACCAAGAGAGCCCCATGTCAACGTCATGGAGACAGACAAACTCCATAGACGAACATCTACATGTCCAACAAGTGTATCTAGGAGAATGGTGGTCTTCAAAAGGCCAAAAATGGTCACACCAAATATTGATTCAATTTAGTTTCATCTGTCTGCTGCCCTCTGAATATTTTGCTTTGCAGAACAGGGTGACAAGCAAGGCAGAAGTCAGGTGCCAGGTTGTTCAAGTTCAGGTCATGAAGCTCCACTGTTACGGTCATTAAGGTTTGGCAGCGGAGAAGTGTGTGTGTGTGTGTGCATGTGTGTGCGTGCGTGCGTGCGTGTGTGTGTGTGTGTGTGTGTGTTTGTGTGTGTGAGAGAGAGAGAGAGAAGGAGAAGGCTTCATCAGTCATATTTGATTAAACGTATGCTTCTTGTTTATTGTGAGAGAAAGGGTGCCTGGAATCATTTCAGGAGAAGTTGTTGGCAACACTGGCAATGCTTTAATGTTGACAGACATCACACTGCGATGTGATGCAAAACTGGAAAACCTCATGAAATTTTTACTATTTGGTGATTTGTTAGCTCACGGCAAATGTCAATATACCCAGACTGAAACGAATACTAAATACATGGGCGTAATCAAAGAAAATGCTGATTCTTCTTATATTTATGGCAAGCCTCAGAAATCGCAATGCACTAATAATGCAACATACAAGCAGTGCATTAACTGTTAATATTTTACTTTCAAATCATTACTAAAAACAAACCAATATTTGCTTATTACATGATTCGTCCTTCTTGGCTCTCCACATTAGTGAATGAGAAACGCAGCAGCACATCCACTGCAGCACACCTCGACTTCATGGAGACGATAAACGTGCAAAAAGTTTACAGTGTCATGGCAGAACTGCTGCAGGGCTGTTAGCTCACGGGTTGATGGGAGCTATTCTCAGATGACTAACTCTTCACAGCATCTTTATGGTGCTGCAAGAATAAAGTCAGAGGAGCACAAGACAACACACATATGCAACTTCGTAGGTCTAACGCCAAACACCAAAGCTCCAGCTGTACAGAGTTCATACACAGAAAAGTCAATAAATGTAACAATAGGACATGCAATTGCTCTGTTCAACTGCACTGTGATACAGAAAACAAGATTGTCAGTGTCCATGTATGCCAAGTCATGACTACTTCCTCTTTAGCTATTTAGCTCCAAGTCTGAATCACTCATTGGGCTCTCAAGCGTTTCCTTTACACGTTTATGTTTGACAACAGGAGAAAAAAATCTTGATGTGGTGAAAGGAAAGAATATGCTGAACCCCCTGGCCTTTGATTCAATGCTCTCAATGCCCCAGCAGACAAGAACTGACTCACTGTGTGAAATGTAAACTTTAGCCTGAGGATGGAGTCAACTGTCATGTCAAAGAATTAGTTCTTCCTTAGCAGAGCTACAATCAGCAGGTGCTGCAGTGAAAAACTTCCCTGAGAGCAGAGATGTGCTCATTTAGACAACAGGAGATTCTCTTGCAGTTTCTCCAAGGTAAAGATTTTTAGTTTAACAATTGAGACTGCTTTTCTTGAATCTTTTTTTCAGCAGCTTTCTTTCAATACACCTTAATGATAATTGCAATTTTGATCATAGTGTGACACATTTTTAGACTAATGGGTTTCAGATGTTTTTATGAACAGTGGCTCTAAATCAGCTTAAATTAATTTACATGTCTTCAGCAAACATCTTTAAATTTATAGTCACTTGCTTCCCATCGAAGGAAGAAGAATCAACCCCTCAGCTGTGATATGCAAATTGTTGGAGTCCCGTTAATGCAAGCGACTTTGTAAAAGGGTATTTAGGTTTTAGCTGTCATGGATTAGGCTTTCACAATCTGCTGGTTATGATATTCACGGTATAAATTATGAAAAAGAAGACAAACAAGTTATCTGTGAACACAACACAGCTTCTTGCACCTGGAAAGTCATCTGCTAAAGGTTTAAATGTGCAGCAGACGACAGCCTTAACTTGTATGAGAAAAGTTAGAGGCAATTGCAAAATTCATTGGACTTTATCCCCTTATCCAGTCCAAAATACATCAGTGTTTGTACAACCACCCACCTTTCTCTGTGTGTTATTTTATTTATTTAATCCAGATTGCAGTGGTGGTAGTGCAGTATTATTCATTAGTCTTCCATTTTATTTTCATCAATATTTAAAACTCTGTATAATTTATTTTTCGGTAAACACCTCCCAGGCTGCCGCAATACCTCTGCACACTTTGAAAACCACTGCACTAATCCAATACAATGTCCTTCAGCAGCAAATTCTTCAAGCATAACCTGTTCAGAAAGTGACAGATAATCTAACTCATGCGGTCTTCAGGAGGGCGCTGAGGCATTGAACCTTTCAAATGTTAATAATGGAGCAAATTTTCGCCTCAAACTGGACAAAGGATTCATTTAGAAACATAAAATTGCAAAAGTACAAATACAAAATGTAGGTGCCTGGTGTTGTAAATAAACTAATTCTGTGACCCTGAGCAAAAGTTTTTCTTGCATTTACACTGGAATTCAATTAAAACGAATAAAGGTATATAGGAATAAAAAAAGATATAAACGATGTGTATTATAAAGAAAAGAAAGAATATAGTGCCTGCACAGTGCACAAGTGTCATGCAATATTATTACTGCAAGTTTAAATACTTTTTAGGAACCTTGTGCTCACAAATTAATTTACATCTATTTTCATAGAATACAATGATAACTTCTAAAATGTTTAAAAGGGTCTGTTGGCTTTGCATTTCTTAG
Organism: Amphiprion ocellaris; assembly: GCF_022539595.1. NCBI lineage: Eukaryota > Metazoa > Chordata > Actinopteri > Pomacentridae > Amphiprion > Amphiprion ocellaris. The sequence continues at coordinate 13,466,724 of NC_072766.1, forward strand.
ACATACTTCACCATGCAGTATAAGCACAGATGACACATCTCATGCTTTAGACTACAAAGAGCCTTAACCCTACTTATGTAATGACTCCGCTCGCTGTTGCAGACTTTACAAGAGTCTTTACAGGCAGTAAAGAGCAGCAGATTTTTTTTCCATGCAAATCCGCTGAGCTCTAAAGATGTTTTTTATTAAATTCAAAGCAGCGGGGCTGAATTCCAGTCGTATGGACCTTTCCAGAAAGTCCAATATTAATAAAGTGTAAAATAAAGAGGAGCTGGTCTAACAGTCTGCTGTGTGATCAGTGTCACAGAACTTTCCAACATGATGAATCTCTAATCACACTCGTGCAATCTGTCTGACAGCCGGAAACAAACAACTTTTCGTGATCAGTCTGCTGGAAATCAAAGGTCGCCCCATTAGAGTCATATTAACAGTTGAGAGATAATCTCTCCCAACACGTCGCCGACTCCCATGCAGATGCCTTGATGAGCTCATCCTCATTAGTGGACTGCATCCATCGCTGGTTACTGGGGTGTGTGTGTGTGTGTGTGCGTGTGTGTGTGCGTGCGTGTGTGTGTGCGGTGGGGGTGCTGAAGGGGAGTCTGGAAAGAAAAGACAGCTAAACCGAGATGGAGGAAATTGGAGAGGGACGGAGAGGAAGCAGGTTTTTATCGCAAGGGAGGCAGTTCTATCACTGGGAAAGCAGACTGTATGATTGCTTCTGACACTCTGAGGGAATACGAAATCTAATCTGTTTTGAATCTGTATTAACAGTACAGTAAAACTGACCGCCATACAGTTTCAAAGGAAAAAGATATACTCTTTAAAACTGAGGATACTGGGGAGATATTTTTCCTTCTGGGTTTTTCTGCTTTCCAAAATCTTTTTCCTACATATTCTCATGGATGACTGGCCAAATGTGTTCTCATTCAGTGGACTAATTTAATTTATATTTCCCACAAGTGGCGTTATTCTGCTTTCAGAATATCCCTAATCTGCACTTTTAACAAGCCAGGGCTTTAAGATCCTGCTTAACACAATCAATATTCTGCCAAAGCCAAACCACAGTCTGGCCACATATTACAATAAGAATCCTGTGATTCTTTAAAGGACTGATTCAACTTTTTCTGTCAATTAGGATAACTACACTCTGTCAGTTTATTGTATGCTGACCGATCATGCTTGCTATCGTGTGTAGTCAGTTCCCAAAGGCCAGGAAAACCCTGGAGAATTGATGCAACATAACAGCAATTTTCCTTCTTTAAACTATTGATGCACAGTATTCTGTTCTTGTGTCTATATTTGCACATCTGTAAGGATCGTTAAGGAAAAAAAATGCATTTTAAGTAGCTGCTTAAACGAAAAAGGCAACTCCTAGAACTCCTAGATATTTATGATGAATACCTTGAAGGATTTTTTTTCTTTGCTTAATGTTGGACAAAGAAAAATATGACAGTTAAAGGAGGAGCAGAAGATTTACCATGAATTCACTGAGGTGGTTTGCGTCTGAGCCCCATGGGCCTCCTGCTGGGAGCACTGGAATAAATTCCATTATATAAGAAGACATGAAAGCACACTGAATAAAATCCAGGGTTGGACAGAATTATTGTGCAATGATGAATAACCATGAGCAGTGATATTAATATAGTGATGAGTCACTAAATATCAAGCAGAGCCACAGACTACAACGCTGAATTAAATGATTAGGCATGAATTTCTAGTCTCATCACATAATTTCTGTTTTTTTATTTTAAGAACTGATCACTTAGGAAGTTTCAATGGAGATTTTTAAGGCCTATTTAGGAAGTATATACAGAGGCGATGTCTTTGACACAGAGTTTGACACCTGAATCACAAAGATTCTTCTATACAGTTAACAGTGCATCTGAACTGGCAAAGGAGCAACTGTAAAGGTACAAGGACACCATTAAATGTGGCAGTCTTCATTTCAAATAGAACACCATTAATAACCTATTGCATTTTTTTTTACACCTTCCCCTTTTTGTCACTGTGTCTCTCTCACACAGACACACACACAGAGACAATGAAGATGGTGCAAAAGGTGATTGCCAGTGGGACAAGAGCTAATAAGATTTAAGTCTGCCATCTAATTCTGTCTCCCCTTTTTGCTCTTGGAGCAAAGACAGAGCCCTGCTGCTGACAAAAATACCAAACAGGTTCTTCCCACCACACTGAAGGAGCACCGAGGCCATCTGAGGTAACTGCACACTCTTAATTTCCGAACGGCCCTCCATTTGAAACATTTCCATCACGGTCCTCCACCGAGGACTGTCCCCTTTTGTCTCTGTACCCACTACAGGTAGCTGAGCCCTCTGGACTTCAATTTAATGGACTGTCATGAGATCTCCCTTTGGTGCACAGCAGCAGCATTTTGAGGGTGACTTTGTGTAAAACGTGAAAAGGACATTTTCTTCCACATTGTTAGGTGAAGGACTTTTTTTTTTAATGAAACCTGCTTTCAGTGGAAACATTTCTTGATTATTTTTTGTTGTGGCTGCACTTCTACAGATTTTCATTTGACATATTTTTGCTGGGTTACAGTCGATTTCACATTCTAGAAAACACAATTTTTCAGGAAATTTTTTGCCATTATTACAAGTTTGGTTATTTCAGTGTGTCCTGCTGCACACTGCTGACATGAAATTGAGCCACATCCTCGATCTCCTGCTGCCAACGCCTGAGGCAGCACACATTACTGTGTGTGATCCCTCTCACTCTGCAAAAAGCCTGCGACTCATTGTGCTCCTCCTCTCTGAACTGGAGGTGAAGTGGGGTGAAAGACAGAGAGATCACAAAACAAGATCTACCACACAGATGGAAGAGGGGAAGCCCTCCAAGACTGTTTGTTACTCTCGTTTCCATGGAGCCCGGTAAAGGTTCAGTTTTGACAATGTGGTATCTTGTTGGGGGGCCAGCAGGCCAGCAGAATGTGATTAAGAATTTGATGTTGTCTAAAAACACAACAGTCCTGCAGCCTATTTCTCTAAGCTGCCAACAATAAAATGGGTGATTTGTGTAAGAGATTATACAATGGAATGCAAAACAAATTTTATTACGCTGTGGATTCTTTTACAGTGCCTCAGGCCCTTTCAAAACATGACACCAAGCAGACATAACTGATGTAAATTCGAAATGGCAAGCATTGCACACCTTTGTAATTACGGAAAAATTGTTGAGCACATCATTCTGGCTGAGCGACTGACTGTCTCATCAGTTATTACTTATCTGCACTGCCATTGTCTTGCTTGGGAAAGACTACAAGCTGAGGCTTTGTGCTTCTATAATGTTATCGCAAAGATGCTAATTTGGACAAAATCCTCCTGCTGCTTCCTCCACAGACTGAATCTGATCCAGTAATGGGTACCTGGCGTTGTATAGGCTACTGCAGACACACAGACACACACAGACACACACACAGACACACACACAGACACACACACACAGACACACACACACAGACACACACACACACACACACACACACACACACACACACACACACACACACACACACACACACCTTCTTTTCGTTTTGCCTGAATCTATTTCAACATCAATTTCACAGATAAACGTACAGCAATAGGCAAGAAATTGATGTTGCCCAAAATTCATCCGGCGACTGCTCACGCTAAAAAGCACTAAAATACAATACTACCAAAAAAAAGAAAAGAAAAAGGTTGTGAAATAATATATTCCTCTATAATTCTACTTCCTAATAACTGGCTCGCCCTAATTGAGCTAAGTCTACAGAGATGTGACCAGCACAGTGAGACACATCATCAGCAGTGCATAAATGTATATTATAGGCACACCCATTTTCCAGCTATCTGATACAGATTACATCTTTTATGCTCTGCACTGACATCAAAGTTTCCCATAAATGAACTGCATTTACAACTATGAAGAGCACCAGGAAACAGCCACGGTCCATTTCTGAAAGCACTTTCGATATTTATCTGTTGAAAGAAACCAAAGGACATCCTGTAAGTAAAGGATCATTTCCCTGAAAATCTCAGTCATCTGTTTAAGTAGATATTACAGGGAAAATGTACTACACCCAGGTCCAGTGCAGCGTATAATGGCTTTGTTGGATCTGATGAAGAGGTTCTGGAACCTATCTCAGCACAATCAGTTAATTTCTCAGATGAGACTATGGAAACAGGTTGTCTTACCAACATCCACTTTACGGGAAATTATTAAAGTGTTAGAAAAACCTGACATAAGCCACATCAATTTTTATTTTTATATATATATATATATATATATATATATATATATATATATATATATATATATATATATATATATATATGGCCAAATTTCAAATCTTCTGGCTTTAAGCCCTCAACTCAATACCTTGCTTAGATTCACAATGTAAGAAACTGAAGAGTCTCTTAAAGGAGGAGAATCAGAGTTCTTTGTCATTATTACGTCATTGTTTTAATGTCTGAGTTCCTGTTTTGTTTGTTCTTCTGCACACAATCCTGCCAATCGCTTTAAACTTGTCTGCTGATCAACAGGTGGCGATAATGTGCTGACAGACTAAGAAAGGCAAATGCGGGGGAGAAGGAGACCACCAGAAAGTAAACAATAAAGAACTCCACTTTTAAGGAGAAATATGAAGGAATGTAGATCATAAACTCCACAGGACACTTTCTAGTTACAACCAGCAAGACAGACAAACTTTTGAAACAGATGAGTGAATAAATCATCAAGTGCATTTTCTTTTCAGTTTGAACCAAGAAGAGTAAAGCGTGTGTGTAAAGCATGAAACACACTGAGAATGACGAGCAAATGTGGACCCACAATGCAGTTTTTTAGTTGAAGTGAGGCTGAGTGAAACTACTGTCAACAGCAATTAAATTTAATTGAAATTAGTTGCAAGCAGGGATCGTCAGAGAAATTGGGCCATCATGGTTTATTTTGCCTCATTGATTTTTAATCTTATGTGCACATCATCACAGAAGTCAAACGCAGTGTCCAGCTGAAGTAGCTGCTGATGCCGTACATGCAGTGATGCTTTGTTCCTCCCGATATGAAATTTATGTGTTCACTTATGAATGTCGATCAACAAAATTATTCATAATTTCCATTCCCTAGGCAGTGTGAACAAATAAGCTCTTCCAACCAAATAATTCAGCTATCAGGGGAAGATATGTTGAATGCAGTTACTACACAGAATTATTCATAGTAGACAGCAGCGCGGTGCAAAACAACTCAGGCTTCATCTACATTATGAGAATGAAAAGCAGTCAGTGCCTTGTCAAGGAACATTAAACTCATATGACATGGCTGCCTTTATTTCAGCTCCTTGTCAAATAAAGCTGCACTTGGTCTGGCATAAAAATAATATCTATCAGACACTTGTTCCAGAGAGAGGAAAGTGTAGACATTAAGCAGTATATTGTCCTGCATATTATATGTGATCCTGGCACAGAAAACATCACAATCAAGCCCAACATCAATACAGTTTAAGCAACACAACGCGAGTGGAGAGAGCTGAGCTTGCAAGATGAATTACCAGAAGCAATTATGAGCATATCTGGCTCGTTCACTTGACTAACTTCAATGTCAAACCACATGTCCTATCAAAATGCATGTACTTCTGAAATTTGCCATTTTCAGAGCGTTTGTGGCTTGTACGCGTCCAACAATCTCTGGAGCCAGTTGTTTTGGAGGAATGAATTTCTCATTAAAGCGAGCAAAGATAATGAATTTTTTACAGTTTGGGAGAGGCTGCGTGCTTGACCTAACATGATCAATTAAAATGCGCAGATGTTCATTTCCTCCGCTGTTTCGCTGCACTTTGTAACTTGTTTAGGGGTTTTCATGCAGAGTGTTGCCACAGTGAGTCTTCCCTTTCATCAACATCCTCGGCTGGCAAGCGAAGTTAGACGCAACTTTATGCTTCCTCTGTGCTCATGTTCTTTTCTTGTGCAATCACAACTTGGCTGCTGGAGATTATGTCGAACAAACCTTGAAGGACACAAAACTCACAATAACACTATGAGAAAAGGTCCCATGTGTGTTTTGCACAGGTTTGAACTGGAGGCTGGTGAAGATGGCGACTGAACAGGGTAGCGTGGCAGATGCTGCTGTATTGTTGGATGGGTCGTCATGGTAGCAGGACACGCTCCACGTCGTCTCAGCACACAGACTCTGAGCCACTGTCTATCCCCAAACTCCTCCTCAATCTCGCTCACAGCAGGCGAGAGCAAAATCAACAGAGCTGCACATAACACAGTGGCTGGATACTGGCAGTGACCTTAGAGCGACATCAATTCATAGTGTGGATACTTTACTTTTCCCAGAGAGAGTTTTGATTGTCACAGCATCAATACAACACAGAGACGCACAGATGAAACTCAAATCAAGTTCAAAAGCTCTGCTGTCCTGCTCCTTGTGCAATTTAATCACTTTCACAATATGCCGCTATAGCTTAACAGTTGTGTGTTAAGGAATTAAAGCGTAACAAAATCCACACACATAGCTGCTGTACGCTACTTCACAGTTGACATACTACCTCCTCAAACATGTAACTACACAAGCTACGCAGACTAGAGATGCCAAATGAAGACTGCAAGACCTGTCAGCTTGAGCCACCTGTGTTTCCTCTGATTCTGGCAGGGAAGAAGGTAGCAAAGTGAAGAAGAAGTGAGATAAAATAACTTGAGAAAGGGCTCAATTATCTTACAGTAAATGAAAGGACATAAATACGCTGCTTGCACAACAGCTGTCTCTCATTCAGTAAACAGACAAGGTGAAACAGAAGTTGTCCAGATGTAGCCGAAATTCAATCTACATCACAAAGGATATGTAAGAACGCAAACACAGCCACAGTGGTGTATTTAGTTAAAGCACAATATGGCCCTAATGTGTACGATACATGTGTTCAGTATTGTGGTGGTGATTTCAGCGGGTGAAATCCAACACCATAAAACCAGACTTACATAGTAGGTACAGTGGTATGTAAAAGTTTGGGCACCCCTGATAATTTTCAAGATTTTCCTTTATAAATCGCTGGTTGTTCGGATCAGCAATTTCAGTTAAATATATCATATAGCAGACGAACACAGTGATATTTGAGAAGTGAAATGAAGTTTATAGGATTTACAGAAAGTGTGCAATAATTATCTAAACAAAAGTAGGCAGGTGCATAAATTTGGGCACCCTTGTTGTTTTATTGATTTGAATACCTTTAGCACTAATTTTTGGAACACAAAATGTGTTTGGTAAGCTCACTGACCCTTGACCTACATACACAGGTGAAGCCAGTCGTGAGAAAGGGTATTTAAGGTGGCCAATTGCAAGTTGTTCTCCTCTTTGCATCTCCTCTGAAGAGTGGCAACATGGGAGCCTCAAAACAACTGTCAAATGACCTGAAAGCAAAGATTGTTCAACAACATGGTTTAGGGGAAGGATCCAAAAAGCTAGCTCAGAGGTTTCAGCTGTCAGTTCCACTGTGAGGAACATAGTGAGGAAATGGAAGACCACAGGCACAGTTCTAGTTAAGGCCTGGAGTTGCAGGCCAAGAAAAATCTCAGATAAGCAGAGGTGAAGGATGGTGAGAACAGTCAAACTCAACCCACAGACCAGCTCCAAAGACCTACAACATGATCTTGCTGCAGATGGTGTCACTGTGCATCGTTCAACTATTCAGCACACTTTGCACAAGGGGATGCTGTATGGGAGAGTAATGCGGAAGAAGCCTTTTCTGTGCACATGCCACAAACAGAGTCGCTTTAGGTATGCTAAAGCACATTTGGACAAGCCAGCTTCATTTTGGAATAAGGTGCTGTGGACTGATGAAACTAAAATTGAGTTATTTGGACATAACAAGGGGCGTTATGCATGGCAGATGAAGAACACAGCATTCCAAGACAAACACTTGCTACCCACAGTAAAATTTGGTGGTGGTTCCATCATGCTGTGGGGCTGTGTGGCCAGTGCAGGTACTGGCAATCTTGTTAAAGTTGAAGGTCGCCTGGATTCCAGTCAGTATCGGCAGATTCTTGCGAACAATGTTCAAGAATCAGTGACAAAGTTGAAGTTGTGCCGGGACTGGATACTTCAACAAGACAACGACCCTAAACACTGCTCAAATTCTACTAAGGCATTCATGCAGAGCAACAAGTACAACGTTGTGGAATGGCCATCTCAGTCCCCAGACCTGAATATTATTGAAAATCTGTGGTGTGATTTAAAGCGGGCTGTCCATGTTCGGAAACCATCAAACCTGACTGAACTGGAGATGTTTTGTAAAGAACAATGGTCAAAAATACCTTCAACCAGAATCCAGACCCTCATTGGAAGCTATAGGAAGCATTTAGAGGCTGCTATTTCTGCAAAAGGAGGATCTACTAAATACTGATGTAATTTTTCTGTTGGGGTGCCCAAATTTATGCACCTGCCAACTTTTGTTTAAATAATTATTGCACACTTTCTGTAAATCCTATAAACTTCATTTCACTTCTCAAATATCACTGTGTTTGTCTGCTATATGATATATTTAACTGAAATTGCTGATCCAAACAACCAGTGATTTATAAAGGAAAATCTTGAAAATTATCAGGGGTGCCCAAACTTTCACATACCACTGTATGTGGACTCCCTCTGCACTCACGGTCCACCCACACAGCTGCTTTCACATTTGTTGTCTAATAAGGCCGCATCTCAAGGTTTGGCGGGTGTGTATAAACTTCCCTCGTCTGTTCACGTTACTGCACCTGTTAAAGCTGATCGGTTTACTACATTATCATTGCCATCACCATCATAGGGTTTGAAATAAAATGTGTATTGAATTAGAATACCTTTAAAGAAATCTCAGTAACGACTGCAGTATTCCAGTTTGTGATAACAAAGTTGGCAGAGAGAAATGCAATATTGAGTTTATCAGATAGCCTGTTTGAACATAAAATGAACCCCCACATCTGTTGTGAATCTAATTATCACATGCTTGTCCTCCATTTTCACAGCCACAAAACAGATGTAACCTTATCAAATAGAACAACAATGCCAAAAGGTGCGGAATAATCGCGAAAGTGACACCTACAGGAATGCATCCACAATAAAACATAATAGGGAAGGGGAATGGAAACATATGACACCTGCAGAATTGATTATGAATGCTAAACCAGACACTCAGCTGACTACCCAGAATATGACACATCGATCACTTGAACCTACTTGACATTGACACATGTTCTCCTTGTGGGCCCTGTTTCTCGATAAGTGTGTATGTGTGTGTGCGTCCTGTGGTGGCATTTCAGGTCACACGACTGCAATCCTTTCTCCTGAAGAGTCCAATCCAGTCTGGAGCTTCGACTCTGGCCAGCTCACTACCACAACTGCCTTCTGGTCGGCCAAACCACGCTGCTGCATGGTGGAGGGGACAAAGGCAGGAAGACAGCCCACAGCCATTTCCTTGAATCTAGCAACACTGTCAGCATGATCCTCTAGTCAACATGTTATTTATGTGATGTTGCTCCCTTTGCTTTTTATTCCCATTAGGTTCACTTTCCTGCAGCCTGCAGCAATATAGTATTAATATATATTTTCATGTATCTGTTTTCTGGGGTAAATGTCATGTTGTCATAAAACTACTGTGGCTGAATACAGAAACACACTGTGAGGCACAGATTCGTTCATGGTTCTCTATAATTTCTCCCTCAGTGAGTAATTGTGACTGTGCTAAAACACAAAGCATGCTTCCTGTAACCTCGAGAAAAAAGTTGCACCACTGTCTGAGGTTACCGTAAGCTGGAACAACAAGGAAAATGGAGAACACTCCCAAAATAGATGAACAAGCTGACCTGGTGCCAAATAAGGATAATAAAAGGTTTCAGTCTGTGTTGTGTGCATGTGTGAGTGATGGGAGGAGGCAGGGGGTTATGATACAGCTAGTATTATAGGTCTGGAAAGCAGTGGGAGGCTGACAGTTTTCTGTGGACTAAACACTGTACCCACTTGTTGGGAAAGCTCCCTCAGAGCTAAGCTCAGCACAGACCTTGGCTATTTCCAATGTACCATAATTGCAGTCCTCTTAGTTTACTTTGTGTATCGGAAAGACGAAGGAATGGCAGCGTTAAACTCTCAGGGAAATCTGGGAACTGGAGTATCTCCACGCAGACTTAGGGGAATGAGAGCTGAAGTAGTCTGGACCACTGCCCTGAGAATGAGAGCGAGCTGCTGAGGCTCACCAACTATAACCACCACAGTATCCTGTCCAAAACATTGGTGACATTCTCTGAGCTGAAGCAGCCTCTGAGATCCAAACAGATGGACACTTCGCACAAAACACCCTCTTCAGTCTTTTCTGTGCAGTTGGTTTCCTGTATATTGTGGTAAATATGGCAGCAATCTGGAAATTTTGGGGTTCTTCTGAGCCCATTCTAACATCAGCAATAGTGGACTGCGGCTCATATAATTACATTTATATTTACATCTGGGCAGATGGGCTGTGCTGTAGTTACCATGCAGTGTAATACAGCCAGGTCTTCTAACAACAGTCAGGGATTTCCAAATGATGGAAATGTAAAGGAAAAGGTGATCTGTTTTAAGCAAATATGAACCTTCAATAGGAACATCTTCTGCAATTTAACTCTTTTGTTGAGCTGAAATTCTAACATAAGCTGCTTTTCTCTGATTTAATCATTGTAAATTGAATGTCTTTGGATTTGGTGCTGTTGATCAGGCAAAACAAGCAATGTAAACACAAAACATTCGCACATCAACAAGAAAAATGGACTGTTTGCAGCCCCAGCGAGTGGCACATAACGCTAAATTAATATCAGAAAGTGTCTTGACCTTGCCTTAATGAAAACAACAAAATGTTATGCCTTGGACCATTTTAAAGTGCCAAATAAGATACAGAAACTGCAGTGCATTCCTTTCAGCAGCCATGAACCAGACATATATTTTAAAGTATTATTCCCAATCCAACAACCCAGCGGCAGCAAACTCCCACAGCTAAAAAGCAACCATATAAAGCATCCAATTTAGTCGGCATGGCTTCAGTCAGCAAAACCATCATACACAATAAAGATGTGCGCCGTCTTCAATAGCAAGCATCCAGGGATTCAATTTCACAAACATCTGATGAGGTGGTGGGGGGGTGGAGGAGGAGGGGCTGTAACTCACTGATGCATAGCTTACATCAGCTATAAAATATTCATGAACACTTTAACACACACCAACAACTGATACTGTACACAGATGTGATAAATTTCACTTCCTTCGCAACGAGGATAGATGACCTAGAAAGAAGTCCAGTACTTTTTTTAGCTGGTGTCACTCGAGTGTCGAACTCAAAATTGCCAACTTTACGGACTTCCATGGAAACCAGAGAGCGCAGAGACCCGTCGAGTCAGTCACATCAATAAAACAGATGATATAACGCGCTGGAAGGACAAACACTCCTTTTTCAAGGGATATCAGAAAAATAAACTACCCCCAGCACATGTAGAATACGTTTCTGCCAAGTTGGAAAGAAACCAAAACATTACTGGAAACACAAAAACAAATAAGTGCCTACTCAGAGTGCAGTGCTGCGAGGAGGGAACAGCCTGGTGCACAATTGGAAGCTCTGAAAAATGAATTTAAGGTGCAACAAAAAGAAAGAGAAGTGTTTGTTTGTTTGTTTGTGCCAAGCAGTATTTTGACAATATTTCTTCGAAGACAGACAGAGCATGTGAATGAAAGCTACTGTTTTGACATTTCGAGGTCGTTCGAGCTAAAGAAGAAAAGGCTGTAACTGACTAGAGAAACAAGAAGTTTCTTAGATTCTAATTTAGTGATGATACAAAGACACAATCTACTGGCAGGCTCACAAAACATACTGTGACTGCGTCTGTAAATTGTACATCATGTACATTGCAACAGAGAAACCGTGCAATTGTCAAACATCATTTAAAATGCAACACAAAACCAGAATCCTCTCAAATAGAAACCTGTTTCTCCACCCTTGGCAGCTCTGTGAGGGGACACAAACTATATCAGTGCGAACGACACCTGATCTGAAATCTAAACCCAGAATCTCTGCCACGCTGCAGCACAACAAAACAGCTTGAAACTGTTACAACTTAGCAGGACTCCTGTTGCAAAGAAAAGAAAAAAATATCACTTGCAGCCGTCATAATAAAAGCTCCACCCAAATGCTGCATTCCTCCCACACTGCTGCCTCCATTAGGCCAGCTTTTAAATGTTCACCTCATTGTTTTCCTTGTAAAAGGCTTATCAGATCCAAGCCCTTACTCCTTTCAAAATGCACCACAAATGACGGCCCCGCCTACCGGGTCAGCTTGCGTGTCGATAACACGAGGAGGGAGGCTCGCTCGTACAGGCCTTGTTAGAAAGGAGCGTCCTGTCCTTGTTATGTGCTCCATGACATGAGATAGAAAACAAAAACAGTGTCACAATTTAACCTTCCCTGTCCAGCCCCTGAACTGTGGAAAACAGTTCAGTGGCTGGTTAAATTGTGACACTGTTTTTTGGTTTCTATCTCTGTTAGGGCTTCATAATGACACGAGGACCTAATGCATTTTGCTGCTTTTAACCTCTAAAAATCCAATATAAATTAATTTAGCAATGGATGCTGGTTCTCCATGACAAACAACATGTTCACACCTGGAAGCTGCCCGGTGCTACTGTGGCCTTATCTCTAGCTAGGCCGCTGGAGCACATGGGTAAATGCATTGTTCAGCAGCCCCTTGAATTGGCTTCCTTCCTTAAAGTGATGTGTTAATTTTTCCACCCAGATTTATAGTCTGAGGATTAAATTCATAACCTTACATTGAAAGAGTTCCTCTTTTACAGTAAAGCTTCTTTATGATACTGACACTCGATTTATGCCTAATCAAGGAAATAAAAAGAAAAAAAAGAATTGTATCTATTTTTTTCACTATTTTGGTCAAAACATTAAAGCTTTACATTGGGATTATGTTTAACAGAGACTATTTAATATGATTTTTTACATGCCTCTTAAGTTATACTTTGGAATTTTATCATTTCTGAATTGTTGGGCAGTGACCAGGGTTGGGAGATGGAATGCAACATGCTGCGTCGGCCAAACAGACCTGGGGATGTTGCAGTCACCTGGTTTTCATCTGTGGACCACCAGCGCACAAAAATCTGTAAATACTGTTAACGGACTTCAGTGGATCCTTAAAAAGTTTAAATATTTAACACCACTTGTAAAAAGCATTTAGATCTCATTATTTTCTTAAGCACATTCACAAGTAACATATAATCATTAGCAAACAGAATAGCAACTTAAAAAAAAAAAAAAAACACTGAAAAACTTGTGCCGTTAGTTCATTCAAGGAAGTTGGCACTGCAAATCAAAACTGCTCACGCCATTGTTAAAACTTTCAGTGCTCCAGGGCTGCAACCACTAATCATTTTTATAATTAGGTAATCTGCCTATTCTTATTTGATTTGTCTATTAATCATCTAGTGTACAAAATGTACCCCAAAAAAGGTCAAAACTATGTCAGAAACTATTTTTACAAAACTCCCTTCGTACCAAAACCTAGGACTATGTAAATATATACATTTACCTAAAAACCGTAATCAGTTCATGAAGATATCTTGATCAGTAGAGCAAACCTCCCCTGTGATTTAAGCATGCGAGCTAAACAGCAATATAAAATACATGTAAGTAAGTCGATAATTATGTTTTACTTTACCCAGGTGTTTTCTGTAAGAAAACTGGAGCCGAGGTGCATGAAAACAAACAGCAGGCTGCTCCTATTATTCCTATTATCATGTGAGTATAACAAAAAGTAGTTCTTTCCATTTCACGACTGACATTCCTCACATAGCTTTTGTCTCAGTGTGTGTGCGTGTATGCACGTGTAAGCATGCTCATATTTAAAAGCTACAGAGGTGCCTGTCCATGTATTTTCATGTCCCCTCAGCACATCTGGCTCTTGTTACAGCCCCTGTGACCTGTGTGTGGTTCTGCTCCATCCCAGCCCCCATCGCTACTCTGTGGGAGAGCAAAGTAATGACCGAGTGCTGCTGGGCCTTTGCTGCTGCAGTTCCCAGGACTCCTGACAATATGGGTGGTTCGCTTCTTTGCTCTAGGCTGGAGATGGCCTCCTGCTGACCAGTTTGTTATGGTTTTTTCCTCATCTCTGTCTTTAGAATCACTTCTTTTTTTTTTTTTTTTTTTAAACAAAGGAGAGTGTGTGAAGCCAGTGGCTGCTTCAAGCAATCATTTATGTCATCCTGAGGATATGTCTCCACAAACACTGATTTATGATGTGTTTTTGTCCTCTCATAATGTTGGCCTCCTCTACTATCACTGCGGGTCACAACACTGGGGTTTTCCGACAAGATAGCAATTATTAGTTTGACCGGATGCTGTGTCCTTTTGATTAATAACCTAATCTGAAAAGATAAAAACATACAGGGCTGCAGAAAGTTATCAGTGGTTGAGCTATAATGAAAATACTGACAAACTGAACTGGGACAATAAATCTCACTGAGGTTTTCATATCAACTCCACCCCAGACACCAGAGATTGTTTTCTAATTTAGGGTCATAAAAATGTATTATTTACAGATAAATGCACACCATGCAGCCACAACACTGACGCCGCCAGCCTAATATTGTGTAGGTCCCGTTCGTGCTGCCAAACCAACCCTGTAATGAAAACAAAACCTGCAACCTGCTAACAAAGATACCAAAATGGTTGTCAGAAACCCTTTATGTCATAACATCTGGAGGTTCATGGACACAAGTGAGATTGAAAAGAAAGCATGCCACTTAGATATAATTATAATAAGACGAGTAGCGTTTTCCAGGAACACTCCGGCAACTTAGATGCACAAAAATAACAAGGTCAAATGTAGAAGAAATGATTGAAAGACAATTCTCTGGTTGCCCAAGCTGTTTTGCAGTTGTAAGAAGTGTGTAGGCGTGATGGTATTATGCTTCAACTCCATGAAACGGCTAATGATGGATGAGGACAGACTCTGAACTTGTTTATCTCGATTTCTTTTTTTTGCTAGGTTATATAAAATAAATACTTGGCTACTGAGTCACATTCATTTACCTATAAATTGTGGCATACATGTTTTTCCGGATCAGTTCCATATCTTATGTAATTATCTTCAAGCTGTATTGAAAGTTGTTAACGTTTAATGAATAGATTCATTTTGAGTTGAGCACCAGGAGATTCTGGCCAATCTATGGACGGCCTCTGAAATAAAGAGCTTGGTGAGATGCCAAGACCTATGTTACCACAGCTGATGTAACTACTGCAATTTGTTAACATGTTCACCTTGTGTGGTTATTAGATTTCTAAAATGCAATGTCATCATTTTATTTACTTAAATTGTCCTCAAAGATTTCCTCTGTAAATCACATTACAATGCTTCAAGGTAAGAGAACACAACATGTTGGCTGGCTGACAAATTTGAAAGCCACGAACCTTTTTCTCCCTGACATCAATTTTTCTGATGTTCCAAAAATAACAAAAAGGTTACCTGCTGTAAAAGTTTTTAAATTGGGTGTAATTTAATACTTGCATTTTATGAGCAGAAACATTCTAATACACTGTACCAGATATTTTTGTAATGTTAATGGATTAAGATTTAATTTCAGGAATATTGGCTCCAAAATTCCTTGCTCTCAACACAGAAGTCTCCAGTGGAGCAAACAGAATAAGTCAATCTCTGCAGCTCATTAACTTTAAAGAAGAGCAGCTACACTGAGATGAAGTGAGAGAGGTCGGAGCGCGGAATGAAAAGGAGGCTCTCTCATTGATAGCAACACAAGAACCAAAAGCAGAGGCACCAAAGACACTGCAGAGATGCACCACTCGGCTGCTGATCAACCATCCCAAGATGAGAAACCATACATTCCTCTGGATAAAAAGCCTGGCCTCTTAATGGGTCCGCACCAAACAAGGGCCCAAATCCAACTGTTCTGTCTATGAACTGTGTTTTCAGCGTTCATTACTGAACTTCAAAGCAGCACCGTCTCTAAGGGACATGCTACGCTGACTGTACAGGCCTGCACACTCCATTAGAGCCATCAGCTCTCATTGGCTAAAGTAGGCCAGAGCCACAGCACACAGAGTGGTGTGTTAAAGATTAATGAAGAAACGGCCCAAGTAAAGCTTACAAAACATGCTTAAGCATTATAAAATATTTAGAGGTGGCAATCTACATAGCTGGTGTGTTTGAGCCACATGCTTGACTCAAGGACCCTGGAAAGGCCCTCAGGGTATAGTAACAAACCATGGATGAATAAAAACAATGATGCTGATTCATAGCTGGCGTCCATTCAAGCCTGTGTTAACTGCAGACTATATCATATGATAGACAACAGCGAATGGAGAGGGCAAGACCAGGAAAAAAACTGCATTAATATTCTATTCTTAGGCTCCCTCGGTGTGTTCGACTGTCAAGTACGAAAGTGTTTTATGTATGTGTTAAAAAAGCATCTGTCATCTTCATAATGATTTAGTGATTTTTGCACCAAAGCCCAACTTAATTATCTGTCTACCACATCTCCCAGATATAGTAAATGGGCTGTGCCTCCCTACTTTAAGGCTGCTTTTGTGTTTTCATTAGAATATTGTAAAATACATCTTTGCTTTTCCGTTAGCAGCATAAAACATTGCAAATATTAGCTGAAACCTATTCCATATTAATTCCTGAAAGGCTCCTTCCATTTTTCACGTGTATGTGTTTACTGAAACGGCCACATTTTTTGTTGGAAAAAAAATGTATTGTTCACTTCAATGCAGCTGCTGGAAAAACAAACAACGTCACAGTTTTTTTGTGACATTTCTGAAGATCACTATACAGTTAAAGTAAGATAAACGCTGTGCTAACATCGTGTTAGGGAGCTACAGCAACCAGGTGTGGATTTAATTCTGATGGGGCTTCATCAAAGTGTTGATGAGTCTCGTTTCTGGCAGATCAACTGTGTTTGGTAATGACGGAGCACAAAAAAGAAACGTCATTACCAATGTGGGAAAATCATGCAGAGTAGCTCTCCTCGGCACTCAGCAGGCAGCTTCTTCTGCCATCATCTCCGGGCCAATCATATCCTGTCAGAAGACTTTCCAACAAATTCCCCCCCCCCAGTTAATTGCTTCCGGTCTCCAGAGTCCAATTATGGGCTTGGTACCTTCAGTCTCTCAATTCTGGTGTTTTCTAATCAGGGTAGCTGTACCTTCCAGTGAAGTTTCAACTGAGAGATGGGTCAGAAATAATTTAAGCCTTATCAGGCAGCACAGCATCTACAGTTTATTTGAGCATCGAAATCGAGGTGTTGTAGTTTACAGTTATATCTCCACACAATTCTGACTCAGAGGGAGGCAGTGTGAGACCTCCAACAATTATCAGTTTGTAAGGAAAGATAAAAAACAACCACTTAATAACAAAGCACAGAGAAAGGAGATTAGAAAACCAGTGTTTTGAAAATGCATGATGTGATTTACCTGCAGTACCAACGCTGCCAACACCCCTGGAACAACATACTATGTAAAACTTGTGTGAAAAAGCCTTTGCGTATTTCGGGGATGAATTATCATTTCAAGTAAACAAACTATGTTTCCACCAGTTGTTCTACATAGCATATACACACCACATTATCAAACTGTACAAATTTAATAACAGAACTGCTCAGTGCTGACAGCATAGATTAATACACGATTAAATCTGACAAATTGCTCATTTTCATGGGGTGTGACTTATATAATCATGTTACCACAAACACGGTGCAAAGCTTAACCCAGAAAAATGAAAGAATAAAACAATAACGAGATAAAGATAGACACCGATCACAAGTAAATATGTAAAAGTATCCCTGCTTCAAAGAAACCCCTCAATGTGAAAAGAAAACTGCGTCTTGACTGTAAAGGAGCTGAATAAATTATTTAGTTGCAGTTACTGTAGGGTGACTTGGCTTGGCACAGCTACAGTCCAACCTTTGGTTTTAGTTTGCTTTCAAAGTGAATGTAAATATACATTTGGACATTTTAACTTCTCCTGTGTCAGAACATTAGTTACATAAACTTCATTTCATTGTGGGTAAACTTTAAAACTACCAAACCACCATAATTAAGGTGAACCACACAGCTCTCTCTTTGCTGCTGCCCTAAATGTCTTTCCATCAAACACGGTGGAAAATTAAAAGACGAGGGACCAGTTACAATTAAGGAAAAGTTGAGCTGCCTATGAGACATGATATTGTCTGGCTTTTTGGATATTCTAAAATTGAAATATAGCCAATTTGTTTTTTCCTAGACTTCGAGATGGTGCTTTTCAGTCGGAGCACATCAGTACATTACCGTCTAAATTACCTGAGACGAAATGTCAGAAAAAAAACTCAAACTTCATCCCAAAAAAAGTTCTTATTTGGTTCAAAATGTGCTCAATTTGGATAGAAATCTGAGAAATGGCGTAATGACTGTAGCAGCCCAGTGAAATGCTCAGTGAATCTTTACTTGCTCACAGTACTGAGAGAATTCCTTCTCATTTTTTCTTGCAGGTAAAGAGGCACATACAAGTTATTTCAGCATTAAGGTATTTGCTGAAAAATATTGCAACATCTTTCATGCCTAAGTCAGATTGGGAGGAAGTCTGAATCTGAATTAGACTGTAAAAATATAAGGGAGAACTAAACAGACATGGCAGAAAGAGATTAGACGTTCTGCCATATCTACTGAACGAAAACTGTGGGTTAGATTAAAAAGAAGTTCTTACAGAGGCTGCCTTTAAGTGCGCTGCTGTGTCATGAGTTACTGATAGGAGAGTATCATCTCCTGTACTTCATCTACAGATAATATCCATCTCTTTTGCTCCCTCTTTAATCTTGTGCTGAACAGAATATTAATCAACTTCATAAAAGGCTCTAACCACTTCAGAAAGGAGGAAGAAATCAGCACATTAGATAGCAGAAACAGGCCAAGACGGTGCCATGGAAGTACAGTGAGGCCATAGTACGACAAACACAATCATCCCTTACATGCAAAGCCCTGGGGTAGACCAGCAGAACACGCCATGAAGGCAGTAGCTCTCTAAATATATCAGCTATACGAACACAGGCGTTTTTATCCACCACCGGCAACAGAAACCACTGTTCACAAGAAGGGAAGTGACAGGCTTCTGAGAAATGCCGCATTTCTTCTTTGAAGTGAGAGTAGGAATAGATGAGTTATTTATTCATCACCTTTTTTCTCCTACTTCTGCTTATGAATAATCAAAGAAAGTTTCTAAGTAAAATAAAAGATTTTTTTTGTATCTTCAATCAAAACAATTTCCTGTAAATCTTTTTTTGCTATGAATGAAGACCAGCGACATGATTTACATTCCAGGCATAGAAGGAAGCAGGAAACAAAAATGTTTCTTGGAAATGCCGTTAAAATCGAAAACTTAAAATCACTGAACCACAAGTCAGAAGTAATAATAACAATGTTACACTTACTCATTCCTTAATGATGGTAATCATGACATTTAATCACAAGTAATTATAAATAATTAGAATCGTGCCATTCATCCAAATGCAGTAAATTACTCGTGACAATATACAGCAGTTAAATTGTCCTGCAACACTGTAAAGAGCAAGTTAAAGACAAAGACTTCTTTTTCACATCAGTAAGAGAATTTTCATGAGCTGCACACAAGATAAGATAGATGGTGAAAGCCTTGGGCCACGGAGCGAAAAGCACAATATTTCAAAACACGTGACCTAAAAAAATATCTACAGTAGTATTTTCCCCAGTAGTCCAGCTGATCAAATAGAAATTAGTGCTTTTGTTGCCAAAGTGAACACAATTTACGCATTTTTAAATGATGTCTTTGATCTTGTGGTATTTGAAAGATCACGCTATAATGATTCTTAACATTTATTCACTTACTTCTGTCAGTCCTTCTTATCAGATCACAGTCCCTTTAATCTCATTTCACTATTTATTAAAACACAGGCCTAATGGAAGCACAATTGAAGCAGACTGCACAAAAATTCCATTTCCCCCTTGAAAAACTACAGCACCAGTCTGTTGATGTGGGCAAGAAAAGGTCTTTAAAATGTAAAATAACCATGCAGAGATGCAAGTTGGCAGTTAATACCCATTTACCACAGTGTGAGTCAGCCGTTTCTTAATTTTATTACTTTAACTTTGTTTAATTATTCTCCTTGTTTCTAAAAAGACCCAATAATCTTAAAGTGCTGTCAGAGTGAGAGGTGTAATCCATCTGCAGGCCACTTGGTCACAGCAACCTTTTTACACTTAAAACACATAGTCCGGTTAATTTCAGGTACATATTAACTCCTAACTCTTACACCTTATTAATTCCTTACTGACATCAACAATGCATCGCCTTTACCAGTGAAGGGAAGAAAAGAAAAAAAAGGGGGGGACTTACAAAGCATATGGCAGCTTAGGAAGGGATAGCGCGAAGAGGAAGCGTAACTCAATCCTGACAGTTGGTGCACTTTGTGTGTCAGGGTTTTACATGATTTGCTGCCATCAAACAACAAAGATTTTGTACCATCAAACAACCAACCCCACTGCCACACTGGCTAGCTCAGCTTGATCAACTAGTAGTGACAGAAAAACAACATGGACTTGAGGTGACTTTTCGCCTCAACTCAAAGATTGACCTTAAAGAAGTAGCACCAACAAGGACTGACAGATGTATCACATCAGCCACTTGGTTGGATGGTTTTCATGTTTCAACGATGAAAACATGGAAAAAAAACCACACACACACACACACACACACACAAAATACGCACACAAAACATTTTCGTGTCAGTGAATCTGATTTACCGACACACCTGGTCATCACAAATCACAGGGTCGGAATACAAAGTGAGAGTTTGTCTCATGCAAACTTTCAATATTCACTACTAGTGGTAGTACACAATAAATAGGACAAGTCATATTAAATGGCTGAATAAACACAAAGTTGCCCACTATTCAACTCACTGAATTGAACGATGAATTGCACCATGAGGGCCGACTAAAGCCACACAGAGAACACAAAAGACAATAAGTGGCCTTCAGGTAGCACCCAGGGATGACAGCTGACACAGCTACTGATGTGACAGAGTCTTTACATCATTGGACAGATAATAGGTGAGACTCAATGAGTCAAAAAGGGCTGAACTAAATGTTGGTTGTGTAATTAGGGTGATACCACATAGGGAAAACGTGCACTTATCAGCTAAACTCCAGCCTGACTTGTGGCTGGCTGCACGTCATTCCACTGCTCACTTTCCCCACATTCCCTGCCTGTCTGTACTGTGTTATATAAACAAACTATTTTCTGCAATTTATAAAACAAACATTCAATTAAGATAAGAATCTGCTGATTAATCATTAGTGAATGCAGTCATTAGCTGCAGTTATAATTTTGATAAGCAGACAAAGATGCATATTGCATGATGGTAAATGGATTTTGCAGTTTAAAGCTTTCAAGGAGTTATTCTCCACGAAATCTGTCATGCCAGAAATATCCACTCAGTTGATGCAACATATTGTGTAACGGAAACACGTGTTTTGATATGTTTTACTTAATCATTGCGTCTATAAAATTGTGTTTCCATTCTGACACGGTCATGGCATCATGCTCCACGTGTCATGATGGAGGAACATAAAAATTTGATGTGTTTGGGGTTGAAGAGGTCGTATGGATGCCATAGAGTGAGCAGATCGAGTGAAGGCGAAATAAAAACAACCATCATCAGAGCTATAAAACCTGCCCAGCTGCAGTGTTTGATCCTCCCCTCCAGCTCTCTGCCTAATTCCAGCACCTGCACACGCCAGCAGAGTCGCACACGGCTCGTACACGCCATGCCTGACCACACAGAGCTCACACAACCACCCTCATCTCCCATCAGCTGTAGGCACAAAGGCTTAACAGATTTGTTTGGTCCCCATCTCTAAAGTAATGGCTTCATTTCAATCAATGGACAGTGATGTTACGGCATTGGGGCAGCGCAGAGCATGACGGCTTCTTCACTTTAGTAATCACTTGTGCTTATAGTTCACCTTTCAAAGTTAATGAACAGAGAGAATTCATCAATAACATTCCAAGGACTAAACAGATGTGACTGTTTCATCATTTACCCTTAAGGTTTTTAAACAGCAGTGTCACGTTGTCAGTTCTCCAGCAGAAAACCTCCCGAAAGCCAGTGTCTAAAGCAGTCAGTGTAACTAAGGTTGCATAACCATTATCAACTAATTTGTTGAATATTTCATTAGTAACAAAAAATACAGAAAATTGCATGGCAGTTTTATCAAGCCCAAGGCAGCATCTCCAAATGTCCTAAGAGTCCAAAGCTGTTTGAACTACAAAACCTCCACATTCCTAGAACCACAGAGATTTGGTATTCTATCTTGTGAATCAATACATCGTTTGACAACTGACAAATGGCTGAGTTGAGTGATAGTTGCGGTTCTAACCTCTCATAGGCTGTGGAAAAAAGCCTAGAGCAGCAGATCAAGTTAATCTTCATGACTGCTTATTTAAGCTGATGTCTTTTATTCATTTTTCATTCGACTTTTTCATTTCAACACGGTGTGAAGTTCCTGGAGTGGAAGAAGAACTTGCACATGCACAAAGCGGTTCTTCTTCTTCTTGATAATCGATGCTTAGCTGTCTCATGAATTTTTGTTTGATTCTTCCAACTTACTTCTTCATTCGGTGCCAGGAGCCCAACATGTGCACATCAGCACACAGGTAATGGTGGATTTCCTTAGCAACACAAGATGGCTGCCAAAGTTATTTCCACAGAACACATACTGGGTCAGGGCTGCCTTTTTTAGCAGTGTAGTGAATCATAACCGGGTGATGTTAACCCACCTTTTGTCAAGCACAAAAATGCATGCCAGGTCAGGGATCTAACATGCAAAGCAGCTTCAGCAATAAGGATAACGGATCTGAGCTTGAACCTAGAACATCTGTTTTTACTTCAGTTAGTGTTTCAGACTTGAGAGAGCTCAACGCTTTACTCAGCATTTATACAGCTAACTTTATTAAGACTGCTTTATTATTATGCCTTTTTTCCATCTTAGATGCTGTGTCAAGAACATCAATCTAGCTCTGGTCAGACACAATAGTCAATTTTCACTCCCACAAAATATCATAAAATGTTTTTAAGCAAGTTGCTAGGAGAAGCCAAACCACACAGCCCCTCGTCTCCAGGGCGTAGTTTTGCAAGTACATGGGTGTAATTGCTTTGTCTGGGTTCCTCGCTGTCAACGGCCAATACATAGTTAAAGGATTTAAGTGCGTAGGATTACTCATTAGTCTTCATGCTGTGATTCAGAGCACAAATAACATTCCTGGTCACGACCAGTGAGACCATATGGTGCCGAGGTAACTTTGTTCCCTGGAAAAGAACTTGGGCTATGAATTTAAACATCTGCATGAAGAGCTGCTTGTTCTCTATTAGGTTTTGTGTTTAATTTTGTAAATATATATATATATATATTTAGCATAAAATCTATTGTTATCCATTTGACATGAACCACCTCCACCTCAGTGTCACACCCTCGTATTGTACTGAGCCTAAATGTCTTAAGCTATGTTATGCAATCGGTAAATTACAGCACTACTGTTTAAATGCATTTCTTCTAAAACATTTACAATAGAAAGATCCTAAAATGTTTTGGGTTTTTTTTGACTTGTGGAAAATGGAATATCTGCAAAAACAACATCTAATGGGTTTTCCCATCGAAATACAGAAGATTTAGTAAATTGGACATAAATTTAGACATTTTGCATGTAAATTTATAGTTTGGGGTTAGAAGAAGAGTCAACAGTATGATTAGAGTCTCATCTTTCTGTTTAACTACAAAGAAAGACAAACCTGATTCATTGACAGAACTGTGATAGAAATCCAAAAAGGCACTTTCTTATAGTAATAAAATGTTTTTTTCAATGAATTACCCTTGTTAGAAGAGCATAAATAACTGTAGAACATTTACGAACAATAATGATTTGGCTTTTGAAAAGTACCAAGACAAATAAGACACTGTGTGACAAACAAAACACCAAAAACAAGTATCCCATAGTCCCACAAAACACTGAAGTAACTTAACAAGTTTTTCTTCAAGGGAGGACCTGATGATGTCAAACTTGCTAATCAGGTTCCCTTGAATTGAAATGGGAGCTCATAAAAGAGAAACACATCAAACAGGAAATGATTATCCATTTTTCATATGCAACGTCTGCTTTTGTCTGGAAAACAAAGAGCATTGTAGGATCTTAATAATTCTAAGGTTGAAACAGAAGATGCACACCTCTAAAAAGAAAAAAAATAACTTACTTAGATCAGTTCAACTCCTACAAATTTATAGCATTTTTGGTTTTGCGAATGTACAATTGCAGAATACACTTAAAAAGACTCTAAGCTATAAGAGTGGAACCTAAATCTGTTGTGAATTTTAGGTGTATTTCTCTCTCTTTTTTTGTCTTTTACACCAAAATTACTGATTACATTCTTATGTGAAAGTTTTATATTCTAATTTATCCACTAACTATTCAGTGTTTTGTCCACCATGTACTTAATTGCTTGGTATGCGCTCAACATTGAAAGCACTCTGCGTTGCAATCAAAATCATGGGCATTTGTCTGGTCTTTGTAGGTTGTAGTGATCTTCAAATCTGTTTCCAGCTTTAGACGTGACTGTACACTATTGTAGCTTCTCAACAACAATCTTAAAATACAAAACTTTCACGAGGAAGGTAGCAAACAACCATGGAAAAATCTGCTGTTGTGGCATGCATGTATAATCAGTGCTTTGGCAGAAGTAAACCCTCCTTGCAAAACCACTGCCACAGTACAATGATCACAGTGAATGACACAACAATAAAAAAAAAATAAAAATCCTTTTCATGACAACAAAGCACCAGCACTAGAACATGCTACATTACTCCCTGTCGTCACACAATAGGCTATAGAATGGAAACTCTGGTTTTTAATTTAGGTTTTCTAACTAATCTGAGAGACATAATTTGAAACTATTAACGTTGCTTGAAAATTACAGAGATTTGTCTCTGAAAAGAGATTTAGGGAAAAGAAAAGATGTGCTTTCACTACACTGTCCTCCCAGACAACTGAGCCAATAGGAAGGCCAAATAAAAAGAACAAAATAAAAATCATGAGTAAACACCTGTAAATCTTTTTAAATCAGCACATCTGCATTTCTGTAGAATAAAAAATGACAAAGTCAGATACTGAACACACAGCAAGGGCACACTGTGTATAACAGCTGCACGCTCACCTTCTTTCTTGCAGTGTCAGGAAACAGGACTCCTATATTTGCATAGTCAAAATGTAGTTGGTTTCATTGCAGCATGGCCCTTGTACCACCTCTAATTTAGAGAGTTTCAGTAATTTGACTTTCCTGTCTGAACACAATACAGCCACAAATACAAGGAAAAAAAAAAACTAATTACGAGCCAAAAATGCAGTTCATTACTTACATGTCCGTGGTTGATGAAACCATGTTTGCTGGCAATTCGATTAGCCTCCTCCTGACCTCCAGGTATGTGGACAGCCCATGTGTTGGTGTAGACCTTCTGACCCAGCACTGGTGGTCCCAGCCCAGCAACCAGCAACACCAACAGAGGCCCAAGTAGCAACTCCAGCAGCCTGAGCCTGCGGCCTACGGAGGGAGATGGAAGGCCAGAAGCCATGGGTTCTCCTAGTGCAGCACAGTCACTGAGCACAGCGCCTCTCCGATGGGCCGGGGCTGCTCACTGTACATGCAGGTGCACGGACAGACAAAGAAGGGAAGAGTCACAGCTCACCTGGAAGGAACCAAAAAAGAAAAGAATATATACTGTGTTACAGGAAAGTTTCAAAAAATGTTTCACTCCTGAACAACTTCCTATGAATGACTATAACTTACCAGAGGATTTAAAACCCATAGGAAATCAAAACAAGCCAAAAACACAAGAAGTATCAGCTCACTTGTAAGGTTTTCTTCCTCCTTTGTTTGGTGGAATAAGGAACAGCCTTAGTGTGGATATTTACAGATTTTCACATTATTACAACTGAAAGTAGAAGTGTTGCAATTAAGACAAAACACATTAATCTATTTGGTCCATGAGCAAATATAAATGAGAACAGCTCATCCACCCCAACAATCAGTCTGAGCAGGCGTAATGCAGCCCGGCTAAGTACAGGCATTTGATAATCTCACAGGAAGCAGCAAGCAGGACGTCAAGGCCCGGCCTGATGTTGTGGTCAGACACAGAGCAGCAAATTTTGGCGTTTACACTCCCTCGGGAGGATAAAGTAGACGGAGCTAACGAAAGAAAAATGCTTAGGTATACCGAGCTTGTGGCAGAGGTGGAGAAGTGTGGTTGGAAAGATAGACTACGCCCTGGATGCTGAGGGATCACAGCAGAGTCAGTGTTGGAGCGAGGTGAAGTAGCCACTCGAGGGAGGAGTATGAACGCTTGAGGCAGCAGTGGCAGCCACTAAAAGGCTGTGGCCAAGGACAGAGCAGAGACGGTGTTAGAGAAAAATATTTAACGGTATAATGATTTCAGTGTCATTTCTTTATGGTATGTTGAATGATAGCCACGGAACCAGGCAGCCACCAGAAAACATCTAAAACATAATCTTATGAATCAGGCAGACCAATTTATCATATCAAGCTACCAGAGTCAGAGTGAGCAGAGACACAGATCTCAGCTTGTGGTGTTATTTGTTTGTTGATATAATTTTGCGTCTAAGCTGTTGCTTGGAGCCAGGAAGGTCAGCTGTGGCTGTAGGCTGTTCAGACCATTATCCCAAGTTGTTAACTCTACTGTAATCCCGAGATGGCTAGACTGCACATAATACAGTGCCTCTATTCTGTGTTGCCTACTGTACGCAGTCACAGTTTCTCCTCTAGGACAGAGTTTCTCAACTTTTTGCAGGTGTTTTCAGCATCTACAATCACCCCATCTTCTGAGTTAGACATTCAGTGAACGACGGATTTAAATTTAACGCACCATGCCACAATCGACATGAACAGACATGCTTCTGAAAATTTCCCTGGACAGTCCGTTGTCAGGCATGAATGATGTGTTTAGAGGTGATATGTTAGTATACTGCTACCGGAGCATATCACATTAAAAGCACCTTGCCATATAAAGACCAAATCAAGCTACTGATGAAATCACACACAAAGAATGACATTATTGCCTGTTAATGTTATTTAGATACAACACAATTATTGTACTTTTTAAGATTATTTTGGGGCTTTCTTAGCTTACATTTGAAGCACAGGTGGATCGAGGTAGCAAGAGTGGAGGGCTTGAGCTGAAATCAAACCCAGACCACTGTGGTGACGACTCAGGTTTAGCAGATGGTGCACTTACTAAACTGGGTGAGCTACGGGGAACCCCTCCAAAAATGTATATTTCTTAATATAAAATGGAATTTCTAGTTCAAAAACTGTATTGAAGTCATTTTATTTACATAGACAGCATTAATAAGGCAAATTAGTCTATGAAATGGCTGCATACACAGCGTTTTTGGCCAGTAAATTGTCACAGCCATCACTCTGTATGTCATGACATAGTTTAAGTCTAAAACTTGACTAGTTTCTGAAATGATCTTAATGATTTTTTCAGTCAGTGTAATCGCATGGCACCAGATCTATTCACTTTCACTTCTTCAAATGAGCACCTCTTCACCATTTAATTCTAATCAACAGCCAATATTCAAGTGTAACTCAAGGCCACTATCTGGAAACCTCTCATAATTTCATGGATAACATGTAAAACTAATTTGGTTTCATTTCATTACAGTTGTTTGTCCAGAATGTACACATTCAGATGCATGTTTTGTTTTGTTTCTCAGGATTATTGTACTGTATTTTTTTACACTGACCTTGTTCAAATATTTAGGTATATTGAAAATAACCTTTTCATCAGTAGATCTCCAACAATCTTGTGTAAATTACATAATATGAATATGAAGTTGAAGAATTGTCACCGTTCCCATCTGGCCCGTCCTCGTCTCCTTTTGTGTACATTGTGAAAACATCGTCATCATGTGTTGACATATACTGTTACAACACCTGATTCGGGTAAGTCCTTCATTGCTACATACCAAACAAATGTTAACAAATACAGCTACTGTGTATCACCAGTCACTTGCATTAATCTCACTTATTATGTGGTTATGACATTTCATCAATCTGGAAATGTTTGGTCATACTGCTATGAAAGAAGCCCTGTTTACTCAGTGACAAGGAAGCATAGCTGGCATAAACAGAACTGATCGTAAGAGCACAACACGGCAACACGGTGTTAAGCGATCTCAGCAAATTAACAAGTTAACATTTAAATTCTACAGATAGGCTTGGTTCAGTGTGTTGTGAAGCTACAGGTAACTATCATTAGCAAACAGGTCAGCCTGGCTGTGAGCCGGAACGACAAGCTGCTAATCCATGTCAGTCGTTTCAACAGCACAGCCTTATTTCATAAATACCTTCACAGAGAAAACTATAAATAAAACGAGCACCTCGCATATTAAACCAGGCAGAACAAATCAGGTGTAAAACTGTCACAGCGAAATCCCTCCGCTGCCTTTTAATGCTTCCGTCCTGCTCGGTTAAGCCTATTTAACAAACACAGGAAAATCAGGTTAAATTAAGAGAAAGAATCCAAACACCGGCATTAATTACACGTTTACTTGTTTTAAATCACCTTTTCGGTTTGTGCTAGACAAGTTAAATTCTAAAGCGCTCACAAATGACAGCTTAACTCTGGCTACTTCAACCAATATTTGCCCAAGTATTTATCAGGCTTAAATAAATTCACATTTTAAAAAGCAGTAATCAGTGGAAAATAAGCTGACGAGAAAGACGAGGAGAATCTGGACAAAAAAATAATCTGCTGGTATAACTCACTCAGCTTTGTCCTCTGTCCTTTGATGCAACAAGTAAACAGCGTGAACGTTCCCGAGGCTCTGTTCGATTTCCGGACACATGCTGATTTTAAGTGCAGATGCCTGTGACCTCATCTGGATGCTCAGCCACTCAGTTTCTTTAACGTCAGCTTAAAAAACACACACCTTGGCACAACAGCTGCCCAACTACTTCACAGTTTGCGAGAGACAAAGGTGAAGCCGACCGTCGTGCTGCAACTGTTCTTTAGCTTTAATACAGTAAATGACACCATATGTCTGACTGCGATAACGGAGGTTATTACACTAAAAAACTGCAGCATATTACAATTAGCTAAGCATCATTAAACTCAAAGGATATAATACCGGCCTCATTACCAAAATCATCAGGACAATTTAAAAAGGAAACTGTTTGCACCTCATCAGTTTGTTGTTTACATTTTAATGAGATAAAAATGAACTCTAATGCATTTAGCGAGTATGACCCTTTGCGCACACTTGAATATCTTATAATTACTACCGGATCTAACATTGGAACACACGTGAAATCAATATTTCTGTTAAAGCACACACACAAATGCCCTCCAGCGGGAGTAAATAAGCTGTGTGTGTGTAGCGGAGTGATGAAATGACAATAATTACATGGGCAAATCCATTCATGAATATGCCATGAGCAACACTCAAAAATTGCATCGGTGGTCTCTGCTAAATATTGCAAGATATTACAGGGCTGGTGAAATACTACCCGAGATCCTCACATCCAGAATATTATTCAGTGTGACACAGAGAGGTATTTTCATGGCAAGTTGGCAGCAGAAAAACCCTGGTTCCCCACCATTCGCTGCAGACTGCCGACTATCTGCATAAGCCTTAATTCCTCCAGTTCAAAGTAACATTCCAGTAAACTACACAGGCGCTATTATTCCATTATCACCACAAAAGCACCAACCTTCACTTTGTAGGATTTGTCTTCTACTTGCCTCTGACATGTAAATAAATAACATCTTGTAAATCTGCATCACGGCAAGGGGACTTCTAAAAATATCAATTAGCAAATGTTTTGGAGCTTAAAATTGTTCCACAATGTTCCCAAACAATGAGCGATCTGGATCTGAATTATTTCCAGTGAAAGAAAGGGGCAGGATATTGTTGTTCATATCTCTATGCTGAAGAAAGCCTCCAGATGACACATAGATTTCACTGCTGAATAATACACAAAAAAACAGGAGGCATGAATTTAAAGAAGTGGAGGTGCAACTTGTCTCCAGAAGGATATTGACAGAGTTCTGTTTCTGAACTGGACATTTGTTAGAATGTGAAAAAAATACAACTGTTGCACTGTGAAAGTGTGTGAATATATACATATCTTTGGAGAGTGAGCACTGTTCAAAAGCCCGACAGAACTGCGAGCAGAAAAGCCGACAGTCAAGATGTCAAGAGAATAATTACAAAAACATCCACGTTAAGACTTCTTTTGCCATTGTTTGTGGTCCTGAACAACAGGAGTGAATTTTTACTTCTCTCCAGGGATGCAGGTTTTCACCGTCTTCCTTTTAACATGTCACTGCTTCTACGTTTTAAAAGTACAACACAATAACTCAACATGTCATCGTCACTGCAGTGTTAAAGACAACCTCCATTGTTCACAAAATAGTCTGTGCTCTGCTATCATTTCTTTGTGAGTGGGCCGTATTTTTTCATATAAATTTTTTTTATTGTAAAACCTATTTGAGGCTTAATGCCCGGGTTGGTCTCTGTTCGCCTAATTAGAGCGCTTGCAAACAACAAAACCAAAAACTCTGTTGTCTGCTCTTCTTTTTTCCCTTAGAACATATGTTTTGTTCCAGCGTTTCCATCTAACTACTTCTCCAGACTTCCTGCAGCAAAGCAGCACACACAGGCACACACTTTCTGAGCCTAATTTTCCTGAGATAACATAAAGTATGTAGGTGACTTCCCCTGTATGGCAAGGAAATTCTTGCTCAGTGTAAAGGCACTACAAGGACACGCATTCAGAACGATCTGTTTCTAAAATGTGTTGATATCATTTGGTGCGTGTTGCTGCATGCAAAGGGCTCCACAAGCTTGTTTTGCTGTTTATTTGTAATGATCACTAGCAGCTCAATCTGGCCACAGCAGGGAGGTAAAATTACAGTGTTGGGTGCACCCACAACATAAGCACCCACGAGACGTCAGTGTGGCATCTGCTGAAACACTGATCAGTCAGATTGTAGACTGTAATTAACCCTCAATACTCTATATGAAAAATTTAGTGCAGATTGTTTCCACAAAATCAAAGGATATATGATGTAAATGTAGACTACAGGGAGTGCCACATTTACAGTAACAGCCCAGCAGCATCAGATCTGCATTCTTACTTGACAAGTCAGAGTTCACCCCAAAGCAATCTGAGTGCCACGGTGTCCACATTTATCTGACTATGGCATAAAAACAAAAAGGTTTCCTGTAAGTAACAACAAGTCCTGTTCCTCCTGAAGAGCCTGTATGGAGCAGAGATTAACTGCGGCACAGATCAGGAAGGAGGAAAACTTCTCCGGCCTCTAACGCCAAACAGTTTATTGTTTACGAGCTAAAGTTAAAGGCTTTTAATGTCTCAGCTGATAGCGGAGCTGCTGTGAGTTGGCAGTCGGTTGACTCACCTCACACGTCCAGTCCGTGACGACTCGTAGGCATAATGTGGCTCCGAGCGGCGGCTGGAGCTGATCCGGTGATGACTCCTCCGCTTGACAAATATGTCTGAAACTGTACCGCCGTGATTAACGCAAACTTGACGCTGACCTGCTCCGTCTCGAGGGTTGCCTCCCCTCTTTTTTTCTGTCCCTCCTCACCTCTCAACCACAACAGACAAACATTTTTCGAGCCTCACATTTCACTCCGAGCGAGCAGCGCGGACACCACCAGCTTTTTTATCCTCCTCCACTCCGCAGGAACAACCACGGAAACCGGACGCAGCGCAGTCGACGTCAGCTCGGCATGAGTGTGTGTGATTCCCCCCTCTCTCTCCCAACTGACAGCCACCGGGATCAATAGGACAACCGGTCGTCCTGCCCGCTGCCGTGTCGGGGGTCCCGGTGGTACCGAACTCGGTAGACCCAAACAAGTAAAGAAAAAAATACGAGCCAGAAGACACGGGAAACTTAACGGCTCAACTTACCAGCTTCCTTTTACATCCTGCTCGACCCGGCTGCTTGTTGTCTCACACCGCGGCGTTACAAACGACGACGGCCCCGCGAAACGACTGAAAAATTGATAAGAGAGAATTGCTGGTTATAAATAGTCATGATACCCCTCCGGTGAACCGCTGAGTGGTCCGTACAAGCCCCAGGAAATGCGTCACGGCCGTGGATAAAGTCGAGACGTTAGAGCAACACCTACTTACCGAGCAGCGGCACGGCTGCACCCCCACCTGCCGGCCACAGGCGGCGGAGCAGCTTCTAAAGCGACACCGAGGCTGCGGCCGGCAGCTGCCAAACGCTGTATTGATCCCCACACGGCGAATTTATTACGGTGAAAGACACGGAATAGATAGTCCAGAGAGCTAACCGCATGCCAATACATGTCAGGCTGATGGAGAAAGTTGTTGCTGCGAGCATTGTCACAGTAAATGACCGGCTTTGTTAACCTTAACCACTATGAGGGGGTCAGGCCAAAATATATACGCAACAGCTGGGCACTAAGTGTCCTCCATACACGGTACTTTGTGTTTACTAAGCACATTGCAGACTAAATTTGACATCGTTTGCTCAGATTAACCAACAGCCTACTGTTCGGTAGTTAGTACAGACAGAATTTGCTCTAAGATATAATATAATGCAATGTAATCCAACCAATCACCCTAATGTACTAATAATAGTGAAGTTTGGGTCCCCTCAGTCATTAAAACTACATTAGATGGGTCAAACATCCCATCCCAGCATGCAGCATTTTGCACATCCATAATAAATATACAATAACTGCTTCTCCATGCAACAGCAAATTTAAATAATATTTTTTACTGCACTGTATAGTTCTATTTTATTTCCTTGTACATGTACATTTTTTATCTTTTATGATGGTATTTTTCTACTTATGTTTTTTAGGGCATGGTCTTCTATGTATGTTTATGCTTTGTTTTCTCTACTGCTTTAATTTCTCAGGCTTTGAAGGGAGCAGCTGTAATGCAAGCAGTTTCCCCCTGTGATTAATCAAGTATTTCTGATTATGATACCCAAAGAAAAACACCAACCAATGAATCAGTGCACACAGGATAGAATTAGACTGTTTAAACATTGATTGCTAATGTTTAAAAACAAAACAAAAAAGATGTACATTTTAAAATTGAGCCCCTATGACACACTGAGATTTCAGTCATTACAAACACGAGAGCTGAACCCACCAAAAAATTTCTTCTGACAGCTGGTCCTGAGACTTACTGATCAGATAACACTGAACTCTAATCAACCTTTGGCTGCCACTGTCCTCTTCAGCCTAACTGTTACACAAACAAAAGATGTCTTACATATAAATTGGCAGAATGTTTATTTACTGTCAGAAATGCAAAGCAGAGACAGATCTTGACCAAATAAAGAGTTGGTGACCACAGTCCAGCCATTATGAAAGGAAGACACAAAAATCAAGGCTATCAACAGGAGAAAGAGTCTGTGGTCTCTGCATGACAGGTGAGGTGGAGACAGAGATGAATTCGATTTGTATATTTTTCTTAATAAAATGCTGTTTTTCTTTATTTTATTTTTCGGGTGATGCAGGATTACATCATTTATGCTGCTTTGGCAATATTGCTAATCAAATATTTATGCCAAGAAAGCATAATAAATTGAACAGAGATGGGTAAGAAATTAAAGGAAAAACATAAACTCTTGAACCCTACATTGAGGGCACCGAGGTATGTTGTAGGGGGCATTTTGGTGGCATGGCATAGATGAAAGCATTGCTACAGATCAATAAAGTTGCTGTGAATGATCTCCTTTATCCTATTATGAAGTATTTTAATTCTGGTCAGAGTGGCCTCTTTGAGGATGACAGTGCCCTCATCCACAGAACACAAGAGGTCATGAATAGTTTTATGAAAATGAAAATGATATAAATCATTTGGTATGGCCTTTTAACTCACCAGATTTCACCCCAAATTACCTCCTATAGGAGATTTTGGACCGACGTGTTGGTGCTCTCCACCATCATCATCAAAACACCAAATGACAGAATATCTTATGGAAGAATGGTGTTCAGTTTCTCTAGTACAGTTACAGAGACATGGAGAATCAATGTTTAGGTGCATTGAAGCTGTTATGGTGGAACGTACTGGGCCAACATTTTACTAAGACACTTTATGTTGGTTTTTCTTTTGTGACCCATCTGTATCTAATAACGCGACACAATAATATAATGAAAAGAAGTATACATTGTATAGACATACTCGGATAGGTTTTATAAAGTAGTGTTTAGAAAATGTTTGGTACACAACCTCCCTTTGTAAGACAGAGCCAGAAATCTACTCCACAGATAGTCAAAATCCATGTTATGGATTACATGAAATTCCTTAAATCAAAAACCAGTTGACAGGCAGTGAACTTGAGGATCTTGGGGCAGTTTCTTTCTGTGCCTGGTTTGTAAACCGGCAGCATTCTACATCCTCATGAGATTTACAAAGGGCATCAATAACAGTCTGTAGGACCTCTGATGGCCTTCATGCTCCATTTACGAACTTGAAAATGTAGATCAGAACCTGCTGGTGTCCTGTAATGAGACCACATTTATATTCAGTTTCATTAATCAAACACTGAATTGTTTTTGGGAACGTTGGAATGGATTTGAACTTCATAAAACTTTTTTTGTTGCTAAACTGTAGTTATTACTACTACAACTAAATAGTCCTGGTAACAGATTGTTTCTCATCTTGCTTCTTAGAGTCAAAATCGTTAAAGCTTTAAAGAATGTAACAACAGCTAATTGAGACTGATCGACATCTGGTAACTGACCTGATTACTGAAGAAAATCTGTTCAGTAATGACGTGAAAAATACCTGCAAGTAGGAGCTTTCAGATCAGTTAGTCAGTTCTCAGACAGCGACCACATAATAAATCATTCTGAAGATCATTTTAACATGTACTAATTTATATTTTATGTCAACAAATAAGTTTATTACACGTGTTATTCCTGTATTACACTGAAAGTACTTCATATTACAGAATCTCTTGGAAAAGTTGAACGAATTTCAGTTTGTCTTCCATAAAATATTCACAAAATACAAGAGACAGTAAGGAGCCCTGTTACTGAATTATAGAGGACAAGTATTGTAGTTTAAAAGGATTACTGCATTAAATCTGCAGCATTTCTGAAATAAAATTTGCAAATTAAATCCTACTGAGGAAGATTCCCGTGGCGGTCACAGGTTGCCATGATAAGCAGATTACTGAGCCAACATTAGTTATAAATAAATGGGTGATTTCAGAGGTCTATTATATGTTCTTCATGCCAATTATATTTTTCCATATTACAGACTTCAGTGTTTCTGCACACAGCGTATTAATGCAATAAAATATCACCTCAAGTTTGTTTGCTTGGTCATACAACCTATAAATACAGCTTTTCCCCTGTCAAACAATCAAACATGAATCATTGCCTCGCTGCTTCCTGGGATTGTTCTAACAGAAGAATAATGCACATAGTAAAGTCACATACATTGATTTACATTCTGCCAAGCTGGTAATTCACATAGAAGTGAAACACACACAGCAAAGTGCAATCAAATGTGATGTAAATGAAAAGTCCAACACAGAGAAGAACAGTACAGTTCAAAATATTTATTTGAAGTACAAATACGATACCAAGGAAGGTCGAAGGGACAATTAAACGCTGTTCCAGCGTTTTAAATTAGTTGCCATGACGAGAGGCACAGAGCCAGTGAGCATAAAGTGAGGCTGTCTGTGCTCAGGGCTGCTGGAGCTGAGTTTCTACCTGTGGAATCAGAGGAACACAGCGTGAACACACCACACATTATAGTCACTGTCGCATAGAAACAAGGATCATGAAAATTAAGGAACACCCTCAAGAGGTTAACCAACAGGAAGTTTATACTTTTTTCTACAGACACACCTCTCAGCTCCAGCAGGACGTCTCCTTCGTACCGAGCCAGTCCAACAGCATGTCTCTGTTCAGTGTCCAGCTCTGCCCACTGCTCGTCAGTGACGGCCCACGCCTGCTCCACGCTCAACCACGACAACTGAACTGCACTAAACACCACCTGTCAGGTGGATATCCAACACAAAAACTGTCTGTTTTATTGCCAGGAATGCAGGCGTAATATGGCAACTGTGTTTCCCTTGGCTTTACATTCCCCTGTTGTTTCCAAAGTATGCAGTAATTTTAAAAAATTGTCTTATATTTTGTATAATATTGCTTGAAAGTACTCTGTGCATTTTTTTCTTATTGAATATCATAAAGAAGGTTCCTGCTAAATAACACGCATCATTTAGCTTTTAACAAATCTCATTTATGATTAAATCATGATGCTGTTGCCTTTTTCACATAAGACATATTCAGTTGTAATAGTAAGTGTCCATTTGTGACAGTAAGTGCACATAACACCAAGACCCTGAAACTGAAGCAATTACATGAAATTTTGCTAATGTTGATCATTTATATCTGTGCTTTTCCAGATGTGATATGTCAGAACATAAAAAAGCACTACTGATACCTCTATATTTCAGCTTAAAAGACTATAGTTGCTAAATATAGTATCTCCAAATTAAACAATTTGAGCCAAAATGTTCTAATTGGTGCCACAAGGTGTCTATCTCGTGTGAAGCTAAGCAATACAGTAGAACTGCAGACTAGTCTGAATAAAGAATAATAAAATGATGAGTGAAACTCACTGCCATCTTTTTGGGTTGCATCAAAGCAACAGCTTCAGGGGTGATTCCTTCCACTTGTTCTTGTAGCAGAGCTGACAGCACCAAGTCGGGCAGGCCCGCTGGACAGAGAAAGACAAAATACTGTAGTCACATAATTAATGTTTCCCATTTCAAATCGCAGGAAGAGTTTACAAAAAGCCTTGCTTTCAAAGCTATACCCTGAGGGATGCTTTTAATTGTACCTATCCATCCAGGAAGTGTCAATTCATTCTCCCTCCATCCTCACTCTTTGAAAAAACAATTTAAAAAGTTGATCACAAAAAAGTTTACACTCCCAGGGATATTGTGCTCTACTGTACCTGCCAATGTCCCAATTTCAGTGAAAACTTCGGGTCCCCAAGCACTAACTGGACCAAAGGCCTCCGGTCTGGACAAACAGCTTGTCAACGCCTCCATCTGCTGTTCTGTGCATGGCAGGGACGTGTCCCGCAGGAACAGGACGGCCATACTGCAGTTGGAGAGAAACGATTTAGGGCTTTATCCTCCTTTGAGGATATGCAAAATGTTTTGCTGAGAAAATGTGCTCCAGCCTACTGCTGGTTAGCATCTGTAAGCAGGTTTACCTGATGTCAGTTCATTTCTTTCTAAAACCACAAGCAAGTAATTCTGCAATGCTGCAGGAAGAAGTTTAATTGCTATTCCAACTTTTATGTACGTGTCCAACTTTGTTCACCTTCCTTTTAGTTAATGTCTTGTGATTGTACTTGGTATATACCTGTTTGTGTCATTGCTTCCTGGAATATAGTGGATAATTCTTCAATCTGTTTGCAATACAGGCAGAAATTATTTTGAGTTCTAGGACTTTCCTCTGTCTCTTGCTTTGATAAATTATATATTATACCAAGAGCTAAGTGTTATAGCAATGTTTGAGTGTTGGTAATCATAAATCAGTGATTTGACTGACCTCAGGTTGTAGGAGCTCAGTCTTTTCATCTCGGAGGGATACAGACCACAGATCAGATGGCCAAAATGCGCCAGATCAACAGCCGTTAACTGCTCCGCTTTCAGTTTGCGTTTCCGCATCACACTTAAAATCACTGCTCTCGTCTGGAAAGTCAAACAGGAACATTTGAAACATATTTATAGACATATTAAAGTATTCATCCTGTGACCCTGTCATTTACTTGAAGAATGAATTTGTATCAAAATAAGAAGTCACAGTTCACCTTTTTAGGGCTCCAGTCTGTCAGCGTGCCCAGATGAGCCAACACACCTGGATCGGTGAGATTGGCGTCCTGCAGCTCTCTCTCTCCCATCTCAGTCACCACTGAGCCCAGCATCAACACCTGATCAGCTCTCAGCTCCCTCACTGGACTGAAGGACTGGAGTGAATCAAAGAGCACAGCATGGCTCAAACACAGATTATGTGAATATTAACTTTTCCACCCTGGAGATGCCTGTGCTGGGATCAGGCCATGTCTGCTATGAAAACACAACTGGCACCGTTTTTCAAAGTTTGCCAAGTGTGGCACATTCACTTAAGAGGCCACCTGGCAGTAGTATGACTGAAATGGATGCAGCGTTTTTGTGCTTTCCTTCTGTTGAATCAGATTTTGCAGTTGAGGATTTTTAGAACAGGTTTAATCATAGTGTCAGTGACGCATTTTTATAAGGCTGTTTACTCTCCAATTTATAGTTGCGATGTGGCAGAAGTAAAAAATGTCAAATTTTTGCTGAAGGTTTCCAAATCTCTCTCTGGTCTGGTGATTAGAATAAGATGACTTATTGCATTTCAAAATTCTCCCAAGTGTCTCTTCTCCGGAGAGCCAAAGGCTGTTCATTTTGGCCTCACAGTGTTGCAGCTGTTACTGACTAGGAATGAGGATATTTTTTCAGGTGGACGTCTCACAAAAAGAAATGCCTGGGGCTTGAACAGTTAAAACACTTCAGCCAGGACATGACTATGGGTTTATTGTTCCTATTACTTTGTCTTTACACTTTCACCCTGCAGCTAATTTAAAAAAGAGAAATTCTCAGACACCGCTTGTCAAATTTTGATTACCTCAAGAGATTATGGATTTCTACTGAGAATTGTGCTTGAATGTTTATACACACCTGATGGGGACAAGATCTTAGCAGGGAGGAGAGACAGAACAGCTGCACAACAAGTGAGACAAGAGGTGAGACATTGTTCCTGACTGACCCAAATGGTGTCTGCATAATCCATCGTAGAGAACATGATGTGTTTCTACTAGTGTGGAGAAGAACAATGTGTGCAGCTGCCTTGAGGGTGAAAATAAAAAAAATCACGAGCTGAGGCATTGTAAATGTTGTGTGATCTTTTGTAGGAAGAATTGTGACTGACCTGCTTGAGTTTCACCCATAGTGACCGGCGCTGTTCGGAGCTCAGCGAAGAATCCCCACCAAAAACTTCTACACACAATTTCAGCTCCTCCTGTGACATACGGTTGAGCTGAGTGGGTGTCCAAGCTGAAGGAAACGTCCCTCTAATGTCTGCACAGCTTGGAACTGGCACTGCGCAAAAAAAAAAAAAAAAAGATGAATGAATTCTGTGAAATGATGCCAACAGAAACTTCCACAAAGAAGTTTTGCTGGTCATTTGAGGCATTACAGCGCCTATAAAAAGTGTTCAGCCCTGCTTTTCATCACTGATTCATGGTCAGTTCAATTTGGCATTTTGGCAAGAATTTACAAATAAAATCCTTCTCTGTCATGTTAAAATAAAAACAGATGTTTTGCAAAGTAATGTCAATTAATTGAAAATATTAAATGTATTAAAGGTGATGGTAGAAGTATTCATCCCATTTGAACCTTACCTAATTTAACATAGGAGCAGGCAGTTGGTGCTATAAGTCATACAATTAGTGAAATGGAGATCATTTGATCACAGTAAATGTGTCTCAGTGGATTTTAGTATAAAGACATCTGTATCTGGAAGGTCCAGCCACTAGCGAATCAGTGCTAATGTCTATAACTATACCATGAAAGCTAAAGAACACCAAGTAACTCTGATAAATAGCAAAAGTTAGGGGACAGATACCAGAAAATTTCCAAGTTACTTCATATCCCCAGAGGTACAGTGAAAATCTATCACTAAGACTATAAAGTAACGTGGTGAATGCATAACTCTGCCTAGAACAACTGTACTTAAAAAACTGAGTGACGATGCAAGAAAGGAACTAGTGAAGGAGACCACCAAGACACCTATGACTCCTCTGAAGGAGTTACAAGCTTCAGCAGCTGAGGTGAAAGAGACAGTGCATACAACAACTGTTGCCCGAGTTCACCAGATAAAGCTTTATGGGAAAATGACAGAGAAAGCCACTGCTGGAAAAAACTCATGTTCAATGTTGAATACAGCTCACCAGAAGGCACGAAGGAGATTCTGAAGTCATTTGCAAGAAAGTTATTTGGTCTGATGAGACCAAACTGAGCTTTGTGCCCACCAGACTAGACGCTACATTTGGTGGACACCAAACACTGCATATCATCACAAACACACCATCTCAGGTGTGAAGCATGGTGGTGGCAGCATCATGTCATTGCGATGCTTCTCGGCAGCAAGTCCTGGAAGGCTTGTAAAGGTAGAGGGGAACAATGATGCAGCAAAGTACAGGGGAATCCTGAATGGCAATCCAATGCAGTCTGAAAGAGAACTGTAACTTGGTAGAAGAATTGTTTTCAAGTGAGACAATTACCCGAAGCCTACAGCCAAAGCTAAACAGAAGTGGTTTTTGCTCTGGAGTGACTGAGTCAGAGTCCAAACCTCAATCCAAATGAGAATCTGTGGCTGCACTTGAAAAGGGCTGTTCAGTCGCACTGCCTTTTCAACCTGAAAGTTTTGAAAACAAGAGTGAGGTAAAAACGCAGATGTGCAAGGCTGATTGAGACCTATTCAAAGACTCAGGGCTGTAAGTGCTGCCAAAAATGTAACTACTAAATACTGACGTAAACAGGGTGAACTCTTATGCAATTACTTATGTTACCTTTTAATATTTTTAATTAGCTGACATTGCTTTATAGAACTCTGTTTTCACTTTAACATGAGTCTTTGTTTTGTAAATTCTTGTCAAAAAAACAAAAATATATAAAACAAGATTTGACATGGAAAACCAATAAAAAAGGAACACTTTTTATAGGCTCTATATTTACTGTGTAGTGGTGCACCATGACTGAAACAACAGAGCTATTTTTCATGTCAAATGCATTAGACAGTATAAACCTACAGAATAAGTTTTAGGAAATATGAACTGCACCTTTTGCTCTCCTGCTTCGTGCTTTGACAATCCCTCGAATGAGACTCTGAGTCTGCTGTCTGAGGCGATGCTGGTCCACACACTGACTAACACAGACTCTACCAACCACGCTGTCCTCCCACCGCCTTTGACCCACCAGGACCTGCTCCACTATGTCCTTATTCAACACTGTCTGTGCGGTTAAAAACACATATTATAAATTCATCGTGGTCAGGATACGTCTTGGAGAACTGGTGAAAGTAAAAATTAAATTAATGACTGGCATGGGCTGATGACTTTGGACGCTTACCAGTGGAATGGAGTTAATCTGCTTTGTTGAAAGAGCAAACACCAGCCTGCCCAAATGTTCAACATCCCCAGTTTGCCATTTGGATGGATCTCTGGTAGAATAAAAGCACAAATATCCTGATATCCTTATGTATTACTTGTAACTCTAACTATCACAAACTCATATAGAAATCATTTTGTTTTCAATAACTGTGTATTTCATAGGTCAGTATCATTCACTTGTGAGTGAATTTTAAGCCTTGCTGTGGTGATGTCCATCTGTCTGTCGCTCTGTCCACCAGTTTGGTCCAGATCGAAATTTTTAAACAACCATTTGAACTGTCATTAGTTTACGTGCAGTCGTTCATGATCCTCAGAGGATAATTCTCAGTTACTTTAATGATCACCTGCACTAAAAGTTGCCATAAAAACCGAGCCATTCATGTCTCCCAAAACCTGCTAAATGATCTGGGCTGCATTTCCATCAACCTCAGATGTAACCGCAAACTATTACTGGGAAATTTGCAAATTAACAAATGTTAGCATGCTAACATTAGCTGAAACTGCTGCTTGTATAGTATAGGTCCAATCCCAATATCCACACCTAAGCTCTATCACTAAACCCTTACAGACTTCACTGGTGTCACAGCTGTAGATCTTGAGTATGGGTTCATGAGGGCTTGAAATAAAAAGTAGGAATAGGTCACACTCTCCTGACAGCACACATTGCTTGGAAACAACACATCCTATTTTTAAAAAATGAATTTAGACTCATGTTTAATTCTCAGTGCAGGATGTCATGAATATCTGCAAATGCAATGCAGAAAACAGCAAGCGGCCACATGCTGTCACTAACAGACAGACTGTCTAGTGGATTTCTTCCTTGCACCATCTATGCTCAGTTTGCGTACATTCAACCACATTTATATGTGACCAGTTTCATTGAAAACGAAGTTCAAAACCCCCCAAGAATAAATGCAGATATGTAGACTCACAGAAAGGCATAAAAGCATAGAAAAATCTTCATCCTCTCCTCCATTTGACAGTTGAGCAATATGCACATAGCAAGAAAGCACCTCAAAGTCTGTCAGTTTTGGGCACCCAGGTAGCTCAACTGGTCAAAACCTTTGCTGCTTGTCTTCCCTCATTCTTCTCCCTACTTTCCTGTCTGCCTCTCTCCATTGACCTATCAAATAAAGCCAGCAAAAAGGCCAAAAGATATCTTGAAAACAAAAAGAAAGCCTGTCGGTTTATAAATTGGGATTGGGCCATTGACTCACAACATAGTCAACAACAGTCACTCTGAAATATTTCCTAGAATGTAAACATTATAATCAGCTTTCAGCCTTCAAGTCAACGTTTGTTATCAGAAATTAAGCCATTACAGACTGAAACACCACAGAACAAATTAACTATTTCCTTACATGTCATGAATAATTTTGTCTGCGGTTGTTTCTTGCTGTTGTAATTGTTGTTAAGTAAATAGACATCATATTTTCAAAATTACTGGACATCCTGAATATAATCCTTTGTCATATTTTAAACTGGTATATGCAGGCTATCATGACCTGCAGATTTCTGTTTCTGTTTTACTGACTTAAATAAGACAAATGCATGCATGTCACACATTTGTTATTAACAGTATGTGTTTTTTCCAGAATATATCACTTTTTCAGCGCTTCAGTGCTTCTTGAATGCATGTAGCCAGTTGAATAAATCTCCTCTTGACGTATTATTGACCCAACTGTCAAGCCCACGGTCTCCTACAGATGTGTTGCTTTACCCGAGCAGGTCTCTCTGAGTGAGCAGAGCACTGATATCTCTCAGAGCCTCTTTAGGGACACAGAAACTTCTTATCTCCTCCAGCCGCAGAGTCAGAGCTCTTCTG
The DNA here is from genome assembly GCF_022539595.1 of Amphiprion ocellaris. Lineage (NCBI taxonomy): Eukaryota > Metazoa > Chordata > Actinopteri > Pomacentridae > Amphiprion > Amphiprion ocellaris. Next base: position 13,509,928 of record NC_072766.1, read on the forward strand.
TCCACTAGAGCCAAACTGTCCCGGTCCAAGAAAGGCAGCAAAGGCCCCAGGATGTCCAGAGTGGTGCCATCAATCATCCCCTCAGCCGAAGAAGAGCCCTGTGGAGCACCGCATAGAGAGAGTGGGCCTGGATTACCAGGATTTCACACTGATATGACTTCACTTGTTGGAAAAACTGTTGAAAGGATGAGGCGGGTTATGCTGTGAATCCCTCTCTCCATCTGTTTCTCCCTCTGTAGCTGCTTGCCTGAATCAACAAATGTATTTTATTCTTTCTGCCCCATTAACGTGCTAAAACAAATCAAACACATGACTCACCATTACCGATGCAAGCCATGATTTAAGTTAACCAGAAATAGAATCTCTGAGTTCCAGCTTGCTCTGAAATCTCATGGTGGTGGTTTATCATTTTACTAACACCAAGGTTAATGTAGGATTTCTATTTCAGCTTAATGATGTTTATAAATTAGCAGTTGGTTCCTGTCACACTTTTCTACTTAAAACATACTGCAGTGTGTCAAATCCTGCTCATCTTGTAAAATATTAAAAGATTAAATTAATGGAATGTTTGTATAGCTGATGATGGTGTTTTACCAGCTCAGTTACGGCCTTCTCAGCTAAATTTGTCTGTTTATAACGTGGCAGTTTGAGGAAATCAGCAAAGTGGGTTTGAATGTGGTCCAGAATGGCTCTGAAGGATGCATTAGAGAGGTTCTCTAACATTGTCACTCTGAAAAAAAACAGAAGAGAGGTGTAAATGTGGTAATCTTTGCATAAACCATGCAACATTTATGTACAGCAAAGAGTAAAATGGATGTTTAATAGGGAGATATTTACGGTAATGCTGCAGCAAATCCAGAACTCAAGGCGTTGAGGTCGAGGTCAGGCTGTTTTCTCAGTTCCTCCACAATACATTTTCGCTGTCAAAACAGACAAAACATGTCTGAACTTCTAAGTATTAAAACTACATGTTCAATTTCTATGGAGACGTTCATTTTTGTGACTCCATTTTGGAGGCTGTGATAAAGAGTTTGAGCACTGTTGAAGTTTGTTTCTCACCAGAGCAGGTCTTGTACCTCCAGGCAGCTCGCTGACAAACTGAAGCAGTTCTGCAAAATCTGTGTCATTGATCCAAAGCCTCAAAAAGTCACAGCTCATTCCACCGGCAATCTGACCCAAAGATCTACAAGTTAAAGGGAGGTTATTATTTACAATATTTATCAAGAAAGTATATGACCTCATGACTGCTCATGACTGTATCTGTGTGTTCTGAGGTTTTACTTCAATCTGCTAATTAAAAATAATACATTTTTACAGTCAAACTTACTTCACTGACTTGCTGGTAATATTTTGAAATTCTTGGATCTTACTGAACAGCAGCTGAGCCTATAGAGAAAACAGTAAATGTCAGACAGCATTCTGACTGTGATTTACTCTAAACTGAAAAAAGATTTGAATCACAAACGTTAAACCAGTTTGTAGTTATTATAAGGGACCAGTCATGCAAGTATGTACATGTTCCCCTTTACAGCAAATCAATTTTAAGTGTTCTCTGTGTTAAATTTTAAAACATGCTTGGCCAGAACAGTGATGTAGTCTGACTCTCCTAGTGTATAAGCCAGCCATTGGGCTGCACATTTCACAAGGGTTTCTCCTCTCCTGTTGCTATCCGCATATTTCCATTTTCAAAATCCCCTTCACAACAAAAAACAACAACAACAACCTTCATGCAGCAGCAAACAACACTGAAAATGTCAAGTTTTTCAGAGAATTTGGATCATGCAGAAAGGCAGCACTGCTATTCTTTTCCAGTGAATTATTAGATATTTTAACGACAGCGCTCATGTCCTTGGAGGCAAGTGTTCCACCAACACATTTCCCCTGTCATTATTTTGCAGGAACACTGTGGCCACATCCTTTGTTTAGCTCGATCCAGTACGCCTGCGTCTGGTTGACAGAATTACTATTAAACCAGAGCATTTTTCCCTCTACAGCAGAATGATAGTGAGGTGCAGTCAGCCCATTATATGCTATAAGTGAGACTAACAGTGGCATGATGTAAATAAGACCGAATGTGACTGACTGGCATTAAGTTATTAGATGAAGTCGCTAAATTCACACTATTATTATATATTTTGACTATAGACTTTATTTGACTCTCCAGTGCTAGCAGTGAGGCTACAGGTCTGGCTATGGGAGACTAACTATATCTGACCCTCCATTAATGAATTAATGTAAATTACTTCACATTCTTATACACAGTAAATCTCTGTGAGTTGGTTTTCATTCGAGCATAAAATGATTTGTAGCATTTTCATTTTTCATCAAACTAACAGGGCTTTTTGTGCAGCAAATGGTGGGATCTATAACACTCCACATAGGCATTTATCATGCACAAACAGACAGATGGTTCTGTGGATGTTCTCATTCGTCTGTTTCATTACTTTTAAGAAAAACATGCCCACTTTTAGAATCCTAATCCTAAGAATTCCCTAATCTGCTGCTTTGCTTTGTGAAGGCAAAAATGTCACCTTTCAGGCCTGTGGAGTCTTTAAAACTCAAAAGATTTTTGATTAAATGTCATGTTTTGGATGTCAAGTGGAACACTTTAGTCGAGCAAGACATTTTCTCATAACTAGTTGTGAGACTTTTTTCTATATTTTGATGTTTCTCATATTTGGCTTCTTACATTTTCACAGCATGCAAAGATTAGAGTCTTGTACAGAGAATGTTGCAGAGTTTAACAGGCAGATTGATGTGACGTTTCTGCTTTTAGCAATTTTTGACTAACTGAAAACTAAAATATTTACAGTATTTATGGTATGATAGTGAATGTCACAGGACATTACATATTCAGTGCAGTTACTAAACGAAAAGGACGATCTTTATTGATTTGACACAGGTCTTGTTAGACTGAGAACAGGTGGTGAAAGCAGCCTAATACACGCTTGGCTGTGACAAAATCCCTTTAAGGTAGCCATTATTAATTTATGCTACACTCCTCCACACCATTGTACTACATCCAAACTAATTAGCTTGATGGCAGCTGATGTGAATGGAGTATTAATATCCTGAAAAGCTCATCTGAAGCATATCCAATGAGTCGCAGATTAATGGGAGCGAAAACCGAAGCTGGTAACATTTTCTTCTTTAGTGCAAGAACTGGCAGTCCATTGTTGTTATATCAATACACTTACAGGCAACACACACCGGCAGATTCAAGTAAAATGTGTACCTGCTGTGGTGACCAGTTTATGTCTCTGTACATGCTGATGCCTCTCAAAACGGTTTCTCCATCCATTGCCTGTATCAGCTTCCTCAGAGGGACAAATGGTAGAAGACAGTTTACCTGCTGAGTGATGTTCTTCATTTCTCTGTGAAGAGCCTGTTGACGCACAACCAGAAAAAAAAAAAAAGACGTTGTAAATTTAAACCGAGAAGCCTTTAAAGCCCCATTAAGAAACACAAAGCAGGCTTCACACGTGGATCAAATGAACACCTTCTGGGGATTCTACATCACCAGATTAGTTTAACGTTACTCCTTTTTTGGTTTTTTGTTTGTTTGTTCTTAATGAGATATTTCCCCGTGTGTTTAGACACAATCTGAAAGATGGTGCTGCTGAATCTTATCAGCTGTTAAATCCTTTTCACCTCCGATGTGTCTTCGAGCACAGCAAATTATAAGAAATAGGATTAGAAAAGCGAGAAGTGATGTGAGGAAGAAACAAAGCACCATCACCTCCTGCACTGCATTGTATAGCATGGCTCTGTGGCCAGGCTTAAGCTCAGTTAGCAGCGTTCTCCAGCACCGACAGTGGGCAGCTTCACTGATCTCAGGCCACTGGAGGTCTCTGAGCACAGCAGGGGACAGACCAAAGTATAACGGCTTCAGTCGGCACAGTTTTTCCAGGGTGAGCTGGCAGAGGAGAGAAACACAGCAGTCAGAGGGCAGCTGGCTGGAATTCAACACAAATATTTTTAATTTGTCTACTTACGTTGGTGCCTTTTGAAATCTTGGATAACATTTGAAATGCCTGAGGAGGGTATTAAAAAGAATAAGTTTGCATATAAAGTACAGAAAAGTTCACATTCTAAGACTGTTAACATGGGTCACATATTCCATCAGTGTTTATCTTCTTTTTTTCTTTAGAAATTTGCCAATAAACTGTAGACACTTATGATAAAAAGGCATGTATTACATCTTTCAGTCAAGGTTTGCTTTTCTTTTTTGATGAAAAGCGGCGATGCAGCACAGTTCCGTGTAGCATTTTAAGAGAAACAACTAATGATTGATGTGACAGCTTTGAAGCTTTCATGGGGGAAAAAAACCCTTTTTTATACATTTGCACTTGAAAGGGAGAAATCAGAAGAAGAAAAAACGATAAGAAGCCACATGAGAAAATTGCTTCCCTGCTGACCTGTGCTGGGGAAAATCTGTGTAATCCTGGTTGTGACAGGACTTCTAGGAGTTGTTGTGAAGGGATAGACATGAGGAAGGAAGCTCCTAACTGTGGCAGTAAACCGCTGAGAGCAGACAGCTCTGGAGAATTCATGCTGCTGACATTCAGGCTCTGAACTGCTGGAACCAACCAGGAGGACAACTGTCCACAAAGCACAGTCAAACAGAGTTAGTTGGACATTTTGTGAAAAAAAAAAAAAAGAAATAACTCAGGATTTCAGTGGTTCAAAGCAGTTCCTCTGAACCCCTCACCCTGCCACTGGCACTGATGAACCCTTTGGACATGCACTGAGACAGCTGCAGCCACAGATCAGAGGACACAGCTGAGTCCTCAAGATACGAACCCAAATCTGATGGATCCAGGTAGCATGCAAGGACTCCTAATCTGCAAAAGACATTATTCGTCACCTTTCTGATGAAAAATGCATTTCTCATTGCGCAAGATTTTAATCAAAAATGCAGCAAATTAATGACTGCTAACAATTAAGATAATAGCAGATATAATAAACCACAACACAAAGACAAAGATAACATCCGCAGCACAAGCAGAGATTCGATGTGCTTTGCATATCTGGTATAACAACATCCATCAATATCTAAACAAACCTCTGACCCGAGTCATTAATACAACCAACCTGAAGATTTTGCTGTAGGCTCGTTCTGACCCTCCGCCTCCCTGAATGTGTACTATAAAGTTCTGCAGCTCAACTTCATTTGTTAAATAATATTTAGCTTTAGTACAAAAAAAAAATCAGTTTTGCAAATGTTTTGTATGTAAGAAAATGAGTTCAGTAGACAAGACAGATGTAACTCACACAAAGCTCTTTGGTTAATATCAGAAACATTTGCAGGGTGTTGTAAAGTGACTTCTCTGTAATTATGAGGTCAGATAACCAAGTCCCACCTCATTATGTTATCCCCGGTCAGATTCTTCTTTTTACTGAAGAGGGTCCGAAGCACATGGCGCCCCCTTACACCATCCAGACTGCCGTTGCCTAGCAACTCCACCAGAGGAGTAAGCTAAAGGAGACAATCGATTAAATGGTGCAACAAGCTACAATAAAAATCGCTACATGCTGTATAGAGGGTGACAAATTATAAGAAGAACAACAGAAAGTGTCTCATATGAACAGAAATCTCTCATATGAGTAAAATTTGCTAAATATAAAGGTCACACCACAGTCCTTATGCAATTTCTGAAAAGATCCTCTTATCCATTTTTCAGGGTTTCTCTTAACGCTCATCCTACCAATTGCTTTGCCTACAGACCCTAAAGCTGTACTTCTTGTTATATTTTACAGGTGCTTTACTTTATCGTTTCAATTTTTCATGACTTTGTTAATCATTTTGTTCCCTGTAACTTCATATCATTATTCATCATCAGGATCCTTGTGGACCCCAGTCAAAAGCATCCAATTCCACCTTTGCAGCTTCATTAGATAGAGCTATTAATAGAGCTATAGAGCTATTTATTGAGTTCATGTCTCCATGGGTCCTAATTTGAAATATCGCACACTTCAGGGGGAATAGAGCCACTGTGTCAGTCATTTTGAAGGAGACAGACACAGAGCTCCTCATTTTCTCTGTCACTGAACCTAAATACTGCTCTGCCTAAAATGAAGTTCAAAGTCAGAAAATCATCTATGTTTTATGGTGATAAAAATACATGTTTATTTTCTATGGCACGAGATAAGACTAAAACGTGACCAACACACCAATCAGTCCAAGATCAGAACCCCTAAGATGTGCTGTGTTGTGATAAATTTAGAAAGTATCTTGATAATATAGTTTGGACAACATCAGTGCTGTTTTTCTAGTGAACGATAACGAACTGATTAAGGATAGCCAGATTTGGTGTTACACAAACATTGTTTACTTCAAAATACTGATAACAAAATTACATCAGAATCAAAGGATGGTAAAGAAGCTTTTAAGAACTAGTGTGGATTGTACTTGGGATAAAAGCTCTAATTTGTATTATATCAATATACAAATGAACTATAACGTTCCCAAAATCATGAAGATCTTTTTTCAGTTTGCATTATATACACAATTACTAATGCTTTGAGAAAAAATAAGTTAATATTTTCCCTTGATGGCTGCTTCTTATAGTAATTTGAACTTGATCTTCCCAAGGACCCAATCAGTATTTCTTCTTTGCAAAATAACTTTGTAGGCTGAAGGTTAAATCACTTTCTTGACTCATCATCTCACCACATCTGAGATCTGTGAAAGGACTCAGCAGTCATGTAAAGAGCTTTAAATCAGTGAAATGCCCTCTAACCTGTTGTGATGTCAGCTGCTGAAAGTGACTGATTGGGAGGTAAGGCAGAAGTGGGAGGATGGAGCTGAGAAAGTATGGTGGCCACGTTGGGACATCCCCCACCACACTTGACTGCAGGAGTCTTTTTACAAAAGCCTTCTTCTGCAGCGACTTCATCCCTGAGCTGTGGTCACGAATGGCTGTCAACCTAAAGGGCAACACAGAGGCAGTTAGTATTGGAGAAGTGACACATTTTACATTAAATAAGATTCTCTGCAACTCACACGCTGTCGTTAACAATCAGTGAGGCTGGAAAGCTCATGATGTCGGACACGGACATGAAGGGGATGAACTGAGAAAGATCCACGAACAGCTCTGGGGTCACTCGGGGGAACTTATGGATGAAAGCAGCGGTCATTGTCTCCATGGCCTGCAACTCCTTTTGAGAGGCCTGACAGAGAAAACAAAACAACGGGATGAGGAACCCATCAGTGTATTCAGTCTGGCCCTCTTTAACTATGCATGGGCCATGACATGCATTCAGATAAAGTAGATACAGCACAACACATAGCAACACCCACAAACTGAAAGAAATATGCATCATAGAAAGACATTGCAAATCATTTTTATTTCTTAAATTGTGATGGACAGTTTTAATGAGAAAAATCAACAAGAGGTCATTTATCAATACTTGTCAATTAGCAGCATTAAAAAGAGAAAGCATTGTCAATTTAGAGTCGACTGAGTGCTGTCTAAGAAGTTGAATTACACACCTGACTGGTTTCAACTTGAAGCTGGTCCCAACTTTGATGCATATGGGAGAGAAATCTCTTGACTGCATCTTTTTCAGCAGACATCACCAGAGTACGAATGCTGTCTCTGGGCATCTGGAGGTACTCCTGGTGAGATAAAGTTATTCACCTAAATGTAGTGTTCAGCGAACTGATGTGTTGTGAAATGTAAAACATGAATATAGCTGCACAGGCCAGTACCTGCAGCAGAACCCTGAGTGCAGATGAGTTGTCATCCCGCTGGATGAGGTCCCAAAGGACAGGCTGATGCGACAGCAGAAACAGGTTATTCACTCATTGTGAGTGTGTGTGTGTGAGACAGTGTTTGTGTGTCAGCCAGCTACCGTATCTTACACTGAAGCAGCTCAGCAGGTCCTCTTTCAGAGTGGCGTTCTGCTCTCTGCGCAGGAAGACTCCCACTGTGTGAAGGACGCTCATGGACGCCTCTGGCTGCAGCGTGGACCAGGACGTGTTGTCAAGGAGGCTGGAGAGGAGGATGGCCTGACCCAGACCTTGTCTCGCCTCCTTTTCCCCTTCATCCAGCCCTGAAGAGAGGCCTACCATGAAGTCCAATACTCGCAGCACATATCCCAGAGCTACTAAAAAACCCTCACGCTGTCCTCCCTCGACCTCACACACACTCAGCTTGTGCACAACGTCTGCCAGCAGTGGGGCCGGGTCCACACACAGCTGCGATGTGTCAAACTCATACGGAGCTGGGAGCATGTCAAAAAACCTCTGAAGGAAACACTTCCTGGCTTCCTGTTCTGCCTGCAGATCAGCACAGACATCAGCGAGCTGAGGCTTTAATCTTAACAGCTGATGGTAGAGTGTGGCATTTAGACAGATGTACTCTCTCAGTCCATGTGTCTGTCCGCAGAGCTCCAGGACAGTGGAGTTGGTGAAATGATGCACGGTCCACTCCCTGTACTGACAAGTCTCCACAGAGGCGTCCTCATGGGAGAAGTTGTGCATCTTGGAGCAGTACGCTGCGGCCCAGCTGCCTTCTGGCAAAGACCGGTGTGGCTCAGAGGAGTCTCTGCCACACAGAGCTGAGGTCAGGACTGAGTTGTTGGGCAGGAAGCAGTGTCTGAAAGCCTGGGCACTGAGTGACCTGCTGCTTAGCTGAGCCAGACAGCTGTCATCGAGCCCTGGACTCCCTATTGCATCACCTGAGAGCTGCACACACAGGTCGTCTATGCTTGTTTGGTTAAAAAAACTATAGTCCTTTGTCAGTGCAGCCTGCAAATAATAAAATAGGAATGAGTTAATATGTATTCAGGGGATTTTTTATTAAAACAAATAATGCACAAAAACACTCCATCACCTGATGTGCTCTCTGCAGCCAAAAAGAGGAGTTGGCACACACCGTGTTGTTAAATTCATGAGCAAAGAACTCACTGCAGACGTGAACCCAAAGGAAGTCCTCCTCAGCAGCAGACAGGTACCAAGCTGCATCGGAGCATGTAGCGTGCAGGTCGAGCCCCATCTGAGCGATTTCTGGATTAACTGAACCATTCTCCCCTTCAAACAGTTTACAATAGAGGAATACGGTGAAGTTAGAGACGCCTGTCAGGCCTGGGATGGATTCATTACACGCTGCCTCCAGGATTTCTGTAGAGGTGGAGAACTCCATCTCTTTCAGATAGTTGTTACTTTCCCTCTTCCCTGCTTGTGAGTGTCTGAGCTGGCTGCGAGATGTGGCGGAGGGTTCATGAAGGCGTTTTTGTTTGGAGATTGTTTCTGAAGAAGGAGCTGTTTTGGAAGAGGCCTGAGCTTTTGTTTGTCGTGATCTCAACTCATCTCTTTCATTGGATGGACAGGACAGGAACGGGAGTGAACTTGGGAGGCCCTTGGAGCTGACGCCCAAAGCCTGAGTGTTCCACATCACATTATTGCGTATCCCCCTACATATGCAAGGACAGACCAAAGGCAAGAAATCCATTTTACCAACAGTTTACAGTCAAACTTGTAAAATGCAGTCACTTTCCTAAAATGCCTTACCATAAGATCAGCTGTCTCAGGTCACCTTCAAACAGATCAATGAAAAACACACGTTATTTGAAAATCAAAGTGAATGAGTGGTGGAAAAAGCAGCTGAAAGCTCCAGCAGAACACAACTATGGCTGATGTAACAGTGCAGTGCAGCTAACAATGCCCAAGATATAATGTTACGGACATCAGTGAGAGGATAAAGAGATTAGCTGGGCTAACAACAGATGCCTTCACTAGCTGGGATGATTATAAAGATTTTAAAGCAGTGTCAGTCACTGTCACTTTCTCTCTTGGATCTCTCAGGTGAAGTCAGGGCCAAATTTATGAGGCCGTTAATGTTTTTTTTCTTGCTGATCAATCTAAGCAATGCATGACTTTCTTTTTACCTTGAAAGTATATTATTCAGTCTCTGGAAAGCAAAGTATCTGAATGTCAATCACACGTACAGCAACATATGTCAAATAAACTATAATTGGAGGCTGGTCTCTTCTAATTATCTAAGGATGATATCGTATTGTGTGTATAAACGCATGCAACTTACAGTATTCTGACAACACCCAGTGATGCCTGTTTTCCTTTATAGTGAGCTTTCTGTTTAAAGTTTACAAGTTCTTAACTCTAATAATTTTATCCCTACTTCTGCTCCTACTCACCCACTGAGCACCGGCCCTGAAGGTTGGGCTGTGGCACTTCCACCAGGCTGCTGACATCATCAAGCAGCGCCATGGTAACTCGGGACACTTTCTTCCTCAGGTTACCATAGACAGAACTCCCCACTCTGTGCAGAAGGCCCGTCCTCAGCCCATCCAAACTCTGCACAAGAGCTACATTTTTCTGAGCGAAATGGCCTCCTCGTTCTCCTCCACCTGAACGTGACAATGCCTGCAGCAGTAAGCTTTGCATGGAGTCTGGTTCATCCTCTGTGGCCATCATGTCTTCCACAGATGCATTCCCAGATAACCCATCCTGCCTCATGGCCTCAGGAGGCAAACTGAAGGGCTTCAAACGTCCATATGTGCCCGTGCCTTTAGTGTGTTCAGCAGCTTCTCCTGCTGGATGTAAACTGACCACGGGCTTCCAGTTGCGTGTTTCTAGAAACTGCAGCAGCTGCTGAAGCCAGCTAACACTGAAGGCACAGTCATTGCGACCCTTCAGAGCACAGATGAAGCCCTGCAGGCCTGCGCTGGCCTGACCATACGTCCCACTGACCAGAGCCTGAAGGGCAGCCTCCAGCACAGCGCTCACTGTCCTCCAGTTCTGAGATAAGAAACTCAAGAGGGGTCTGTGAGGCTGACGCTCTGACAGACTGATAAGACTCTGCAGCAGCCCCAGCAGCCAGTCCCAGTGTGGGCTGCCTCTCAGGGACAGAAACCAGTCCTGCACCCTGACACTGGGCCTGGGTGGCACCCAGCCATTCCACTGGTTCAGTGTCCCTTCAGACTGGAGAAAGTAGTGCAGCACCTTCTCCCACAGCTGCTCCTCATCGGGCTCCGCTGGCAGCTCCTCCAGCTCAGCACCCATCTCTTGGAGGTACAGGGAGATGTTGTAGAGGAAGCCGGAGAGACGGTGTTTGTCAATCGGCTTGTTGAGTGAAGGCAGGCTCTTGGTGGGAAGCAGGCCGAGTGTCTTTAAGCTCCCAACGATATTCCTCACCCAAGTGTGTACAGACTGCTCCTTGTTTGTTTCTGGAGGAGGTTTCTGTGGATTCTGACCACTTCCTTTACTCCATTTTGAAATGATCTCCCTCAGAATGGCTTCTCTTTGGTCCTCTTTACTACCTCCTGAAACAGCACCATTGGAGAGAGCATTTCATGATAAACACGTACGGATAAGTTTGCAAATATTGCATTTGGTGCCATGTTCTGGTGGAGAACTCACCTGTCTTCTGAGGGGCTCCTTGTCCAAGTAAAACTGCACAAACTATGATGCTTGTAAATCTAAGAGTGGCCATCCCTGACCCTTTCTCTGCCATCTTCATCTCATGCCAGCGTGCACAGTGACACAATGGTGTCACATCTTTTTCTTTGGGATGTTTTTCCTGTTGATTTCACATAAACTTCTGTTTAAATGCATGCAGTGGGTTTTTTTTTTCATCTTAAGTGATGGGATGGACTCAAGGAGTAAAGTATCTCAGCAGAGAGGGGATATTAAACCTTAATGACTGGCTACCACATCACCTTACCACTTTCCCTGCATCGCTACTAAAACAGCCATCTCTAATGTAATTAAGTTTTACAAGCTATAATACTCAGAAATTAAAGGTCCATATGTGATGTGAAAAGTGTCCAAAGAAAAGTTATGAATGTGAAGTAGGAAAGTTAAGTAAACAGATAAATACATGATGCTGACTAGAATAGCAGGATACACCAGTTTCAGTTAAAGCAAAACGTCAAAGATCAATCCAAATGATGGAAGAAATGATAAGAAAACATTTTCAGAACTCACCAGCAGTTACGATCCATTCATGTCCTTAAGTATCCTCCTGAGCGTTTGCCAGCATCTCCATAAACTTAGCCGTGTCAACACACAGTGTGCTGACCTCCTTCTGAGCGGCACTCTCTATTTCACCATCGCTCTGACTTTCTCTACCTTTCACTCTCCTTCTGCACCCCTCCCACCTCTGTCCTCTGTCGCTCTGTTGTTTTAGCTGTTTGGGGCACTTGCTTTTTTTTGTCTCTGTTGATAAGGTTGATTTATGGCTTCATATTTCATGTTAGTTGGTTGTTTTCTACTGATAATGTACAGATAATGCAACACAGCAGGCGGATATAGCAAGCATATGTCTAAATCTCATAGGTCACTGCTTAAATGTGGTTGTGCAATATATTGTTTTTCCCAATTTGGTGTCTTGGACCATCTGAGGCTACAGGAAGGTCACAATATTCAGCGAGATACTCAAACAAGACAAAAATCTGGATCATGTTAATCACACCCAGGATATCTATCCCGTTCTCTAACTGTCCAATGTCTCCCACTGACTAATTCTCTATTGAGCTGGGAGTCATCTCATCTGGTCACACTGGGTTTGTTGGGGGGTGTAGTCTTACCGACCAGCCCAGGCCAGCAGGACTGTGCAGGCTGTCACTGTTTAGACACATTTATCCCTCGGTCAGGCCGACTTACAATCGGGGCCTGTGCGAGGGCAGAGGAGAGGCTCCCCAGAGTCAGACCACTGTCTGCAGGCCCTGAAACCCTAGAGGGCCGAGTGAAAGGACCACCCCCTCCCTCCACTGGCTTTAGCTGTATGATACTGTGGCCTGCACAGGGACAATAACTTCCTCCTGTATTATTGATGCCGCAGGGAACAGCGATCACTCAGTGTAGCAGGGCTCGATTCACCACGGGACTAGTCAATGAGAAACCGGATCTGCCCCATACGTCCCTCCTCTCTCTGCTGGAAACTCAGTCATGGCAGTGGGGAAATCAGCTGGTGAAACTAGCTGTTGAGATTGGAATAGTTGGTTTGAGTCCAACTTTTAGCCGCGTTTCCTGATGGAGAGGTAAACGCATGACGACCTCAAATTGACCCTGAGATGAGTTGCTGAGAGATTAATCCTGGTGGGTTCATTTAAATATTACTGAGGGATTTTGTTTAGTTTGTTTTGTTATTTTATGACACTGAGAGTGACATTTGGCTTTCAGGTCAAAGAGGACCTTTATGTACAGATTTTATGAAATTCACAGAATTAGTAGGGTCGTTACATCCGAAATCATCATGCATACACACTACCAGTCAAAAGTTTGGACATACCTTCTCATTCAATGGTTTTTTATTAATTTTAATTTATTTTCTGCATTGTAGATTAACACTTTTTTGCTTACGACATAATTCCATATGCATCCTTATACATACACACACACACACACACACACACACACACACACACACACACACACACACACACACACACACACACACACACACACACACACACACACACATATATATGTGACAAAATATATTTTCTGACAAAGGATATACATAAAAACAGTTACAGCTTAGTTATAGTTTAAGTTATAAAAGCCTAACATTTTCAGTGTTATTTCTTAACCTTGCCATTGATTCAGAATCTGCAATATTGTTGTCCAAAAATAAAAAATATGTCCATAAAATATAATTAAATAAAAACTTAGTTAAATTTCTCTAGAACTCTGTCCTACTTGGATCAGGCTATGTACCAATATTTTTGTGGCAGAGTTTGTCATTCCTCCTCAGTTAGTTGTGGGAAATTTAACAAAAACAAGTCTTTTTAAATTTTTGTGATCAAGTATTAGATATTTAAAGGTATTATATGTATTTTATTTCCTATAATTCGACACACAACTGCATGTTGATCAGAAAATATCACGAGTTGAGTCAAGTATTATCAATGTTTTTGTTAATGTCTGCTCACAGATGAGACTTGTCTTCACAACTTCAGCTTTTTTTTAGGATTCTGCTCATCCATAATCAGAGACTATTTGATCTTCTTGTCCAATATTGCAGATGCTGAATCACTGACGTGATGAGAAATAACTGTGAAAATTTCAGGCGTTTATATTTCCAGTTCCTGCGATACTGTCATCCAAACTTAGCCTCTAATTTCAATGTGAAAAAAATGTGATGAACATGGGTCAACGGGTAATTTTCAACAATTTTGTAAGCACTTCTAACAATCTAAAATATTAGTGACACCATTTTAATAGTCATAGTTTATGACAAGAAAATGTTTCAAGAAAATTAGAAGTGGCTGAACTGGAGGCTGTTGATGATTTGACATGGAATAACCCAATAATAACTGGAACTAAAGTTCTCAACTAAAGTTGTCATGTCTTTATAACGAACAATGCAATACTTTGCTGTGCAAATAGCCCACATAGAACAGAATCACTTCATCAGTAAACTCTTTAGCTGAACATATCTTTGAAATACTGAGACATGTTATGAATGTTATTAGTTGAAAGTTGGGAGATCGTACATGGCTTTTCCAGCATTAAAAAAAGTTCCCGCCAACTGTAACCAGCCCTGGCTTGGACAGAGAGGAGTTTTGTGGATGCTGCTTCCTCATTTTAAGAGCACCATGTGGCCCAGTTAGCTACAAAAAAACAGCAACGCTTGCAACTGATGGCTTATAGTTAATAAAAACAGCAATAACACTTCATCATTTATTTCTTTATTCCAGAGCATTAATAAGGCAAATGCATATTCAAATTAAATGCTCCACTGGGCTTTGCAGATACAGAACAGCAAGAAGAAACTAAGAAAGCCCAATTATTAAAATCAAGCGCACCCCTCTGTTGCCCCCTGCAGTTGCCTCTTACAGCACGAACACCGTCTGACTGGATGATTCATCAAAGAACTCAAACACGAGGATTCTTAAACAGATCGTCTATTCAGAAGCTGTTTTTGTAGTTTTCATTTTCTGCAGGCTATAATTTCATGTGGGCTCCACGTGAGAAAGACTCAAACATCGAACACTGAACAGTTTTTGTTTCTGACTACAATAAAGAATATTATATAATAAACCATCATGTGCTTTACAGAAAATGCCCGCAATCCTCTCCTCTGATGACTGAATGTGATCAAACATTTGTGTCATGGCTGCAGTCCTACAATACAAATAAATTAAAATAATTAATACAAAGTTCTTTTAACAGTGTATTAATTGACTTACAGCGCGTATAACAGGACACAAATACCTTGGATTCCCTTTGTGTGTCAAGAATTTAAACTACTGCAGCTGACTAAGTCCTATTTCATATTCCTTGTTGGGAAGTCTGAAGCCGAGTCAATACTGCTCACATGTTTTTGTTCATTTTCTTAATTTTTCAAAACAGAAAACAGCTGCATGTCACACATGTAAGCCTCAGTAACGCTGCATTAAAGAAAACAAGTTAAATGTTTTATATATGGGTTGGTGGGCTTCACTTTGATGGTTTCCATTGTATTTGGCCAAGGCCATGTGAAACAGGTTTACATCACTTCTCTGAAAACAGAACTGTCTCACAATTTCTCCACATCTCTGTCCACACCAGGTCACAGTTGTCTCAAGTGTTGGTCATCTCTTGGCTACCTTTGCTCCACATTATTACAGTTACACATAATATACGTGGTTATATGTGGGAAACAAACAGGAGCAAAGATAAAGTAAGGGGACAGTGACACCTGTTGCCTGTAATTGGAATCAACCATTTCACAAATACACAAAGAGCACAACAAAATCAACCATGTAATTTTTAAAACGAGCAAAACGGATACGAATAATCCACAGGGCTGCAATGTGGCACCATTTTATGAATAAGAATCCAACTTGATTGCCGTCCACTGCAGTCAAGTCAATCAAAGTCAACGGTATTCATTTACCACATCTGAAACGATTGATTTCCATTTAATAAAAAAGATTGGTACTTTGAATTAACCAAACACGTTTAAATATTGAGATTAAGACCTTACAGTGTTATTTATGATGTGAATCTGCCTGAGTAAAATTAAATAAAATACTAATTTACCTGACTAAATATTAAGGTTAAAACCCTGAGACCACCCTGACCCATTTAAAACCTTACACTGTACATAAAAACAGATGTAGCTATTTTTTATATATATGTCTATTTTCCAAATAGAACTTCCACATAGTCACAAACTTTGACTACTGACTTACAACTAGAAACAAATCTTTCTTTTAAAACCATGTGTGAACTTGCATTAGATAGAGACATTGCCAGAAACATTTTCACAGAGCAGTTTTCAGCTTTCTTCTCATCTTCAGCGTTTTGCTCCTCAAATTTTGAGATACTCTCAGCAACATGTTCGACCAGGTCCTTTTCCATCATGTTCTGTTTCATCATCATGTCTTTAACTTCATTCTGGAAAACGACGATGCCACAGCAAATGAGTGTCATAATCAAAGCTAAAGGCAGTCCAACAAAATATTAGGTGACTTTTTTTTTTTTTTTGGCTGGGCAGTGTATTTCAAATGAATGGCATTTGTATCAGTTTTAGTTGTACTTTAGTGCTAACATGCAAACCATGAATGTATTACGAGAAGGAGCAGCCTTAAAGAGTTCCACAGACTCCCACACCTGTTATGTAAGCGCTGATGTTGCACCAGTGTAATTTGCATGTATTTTGAAAAAATACATAGGGATCATATCAGTCACCAGATTTCAAAGCCATACATAAGTCAATCCAATCTATTGTATCATAACTTGAGTTAAAGACACAGAGAGGTTTGATACATCCCTGAAGCTACAGTTTGTGGTGTTGCATTACACCATGTTATGATGCCAGGTTTCTCCAAACATGTTTGCTTTATCATGAAGCGATGAAGACGATGCAATTTTAAAAGATCTTAATTTTATTATTTGTTAAAACCAAGTCACTATTTACAAACAGACGTGAAAAATATTAACTTTTGATCAAACGCAGGAGCTCATGGTCAAACATTGAGCACTGTGAGTGGGAGGTCACAGACGCCTTCGCTGTCGTCCACATTACAGGAATAATCGTGGTCAGATGGTGGTGTAGAGAGATGAAGGAGTGGAGAAAAAACTGAGGAGCAGAGACAAACGTGATGAAAAAATATACTAATACAAAGGGTCCTCGACATACATCGGAGTTCCGTTCCTACGGCGTGATGTAAGTCGATTTTCGCCGTAAGTCAGAGCTCCGGCGAAAATGTAAACAAAGACGTTACGTGCATCACGTTACATCAGTTCTTTGGAAAAGTCATGAATACCAAAGACTTTCATGCATGAATGAGTCATTTTACAAGAAGATAACAGATTATTGTAACAGACTGATATTGTTGTTGATGTTTCAAAGTTTATTGTTCAGTTCAAGATTTACCTAATGTCAGTGAACATGCCATGTTGGGCTAGCTCACCTCTGATTGGCTGAGAGTCAGCAGTAGTGTGTGTATGTTGCTCCATGCCAGTAAGTGTGTGTGTTGCTCCATGCCGGTATGTTGAGCGAGAGAGAGCTGGGAACAGCAGCTAATTCAAAGTTATTGTGCTTTTGTAGTTATTTTGCCGTTGGCTACGGCCCACAGTGGCCTGTGTGAAGGCTCAATAAAAGACCAGAGAACGAGGTAAAGTCTCACTCATTCATCACAGAGGGTTGCTACAATATGTTGCACTGTTTTTACAACTTCATTTAATAATGCCGATGTTTCGCCCTGTTCCGAGCGTTTTATTATATCTAATTTCACTTCCATGGAGATGCCATCAGAAGAGTCGGACTTACACTTCGGAGTCATAATGAAGGGCAAAAAGTTAGCGAATATAGCACAGTCCAAGGTGGCATACAACCAGCGAATATAAACAAGGCATCTTATAGCGTCACATGACGACATATTTGTTCGCTCCGGTAGACAACTA
The DNA here is from genome assembly GCF_022539595.1 of Amphiprion ocellaris. Taxonomy (NCBI): domain Eukaryota; kingdom Metazoa; phylum Chordata; class Actinopteri; family Pomacentridae; genus Amphiprion; species Amphiprion ocellaris. The sequence continues at coordinate 13,527,794 of NC_072766.1, forward strand.
CTTCCACATAACCAGTTCCGATGTAATGACAAAACGCTGTGCGTCGAGGATGTCATAAACCGAGGACCCCCTTTATATGATCATTATAAATGAAGACAGAAAGAAGGTGTACTTACCTTCAGAGGCCAGTAGCTGTGTGAGTAGATCTCTGGTCATTTTTTCTATAAAAATTAGGCAAAATATATTAAATAATACATTAGTATCAGGTGAAATCAACTGAATCAAAAAAATGTAATGATTCTAAATAATTTTCAAAAAGAAGGATGCTACCTTTGAGCGGGTCCATTAGTTCCTGCAGTTCCTTTGATAAATCTCTCAGTGGGACAAAAAAAGATTTCTTTTTTTAAAACCAATGTAAAAGCCCTGAGTGCTAAAAGAATGAGGGGTGAAGACATTATTGTGTGCACATGCAGGAAGTAATAAAAACACAAAGACACTGCAAGCTACGAGCACTAGTGATTTAACAGTAATATGTCATGTAACATTAAATCCACTTTTTGTATTAACACTCTGCTCGCAGAATATATGGTCATCACAACAGCAGTTCTGCCTTTTTCCAGTGAAAACAGTTTGACTTAGAAAAATGATGCTACTTTTCCAAGGTGAAGGCAGTTTAAGTTTTACTCTTTCCAGTCTAGACCTTGGATCAATGTGGCAAGAGGTCGACTCCACAAAAATGAAGTGCAAACTTTCTCTTTCAGTGATATATCGGCAAAAAAATAAAATACTCACATCTAGATTCATCGGTTCTGTTGGGTTCGGCGTTTATACACGATGATGATTGACGAGGCATCATGTCCTCCACGGCCGTACGTTTACATTCAGTGAAGTGTTTGGTGTTAGCTGAAGCCAGACGAGGTTCAGTTCTGCTTTCTTTCTCATTTGAAGCAGACATGGCTAACTGGGCCCTCTGTAAAATCTCTTCAGGCGGTGGGACTGGAAGTACGACAGGAACAGAGCTGACAGAGTGTTTGTTAAGGAGTACAACATCTATGGGTCCTTTGACGCTTTTCAGATGGATCTGGTATTTTGTTGGGCTGTCCTGGACCTGAAAGGGAATATATGCACACAATCATCCCATCTGAATTAAAAGCAGCAAAGAAAGACAGTAAGTCGTAATGATACAGAACTTACAGCTTTAGGAATGGGGACGTCCAGCTGTGTGCCAGGCGGAGCTCGTACCACCAGAAGTGTGTGACCTGATGAGATTCACACAGTCAAAAGTAAAAAATAATCATTTAATTTGATCTGTTTGAGAATTTCCAGGGAAAATACATTTTCTTTTTGCCTCCATGCTAAACAAATTTGTAGGGCTGGACCCGAATATCCGAATATTCGGTTGTGAAGGTGGTATCCGAATATTTGAGATCCAATATTCGGATAGTCGTCATAAACCGGGCCGAATGTCCAGAGCCCAGAAACTGCTATTCGGGCCAGCCATACAAATCTGTCCACCTACTTTGCTCGCAGTTGGGAAAACATACTGAATCTGTAAAAACATCGGCCGATTCTGAGCTGCAACTTATACTGGCACCTTTATGCCACCAAGATGGCGAGTAAAATCATGGGTACCCCCGTTCCACTAATGCCACAGGACTTATTTATACAGGCCACCATCAGGCAAGCAAACAACATTCTTGCTGATCCATTCCATGTCCTGTTCACAGAATACGAGTTGTTGAATTCAGGCAGGAGGTAGAGAGTCCCGCTGTGCAGCTCAACCGTTTCAAAAACTCTTTTATCCCCGTCTCAGTCAGGCTCATTAATGAGCAGCTAGGTGCAGCTAGCAAAGGGAGGTAATTGGGGAGGAGCGACATGTATGTATGGGGGAATGTGTGTATTTTAGTCTGCTTATTTATTTTATTTCTTTTAAACTTATCTTACCTTATTTATTATATATCATTTATTTATGATGATTTTTTAATATCATGTGTTCTGTTTTATTGTGTTGCAGTGCAGCTCGATGTCTTGCCTTGTCTAAGACAAATTTCTCCCATGGGAGACAAATAAAGTGAACTTTGAACTTTACAGCTTACTCATCAAAATTCAGCTGTAACACGGTTCTCAGTGGTGTAAAAAGTCGATTCAAATCCTACAGTTTCATCTGTTTTGGTGTAAATCTACATTTTAACAAGTTATACACTGCTGGTTTTTTAATCCCAAATCTGATCAGAGATGAGTGAAAAGAAACTTTTGCTTTTATGTTCATCAAAAAGCAAATGTGTCTGTACTGACTCAAAGGTTTCCTCCAAGGAATAAAAACGTATCTGCACATAAAGCAGATGGCATTGGCTTTGGCTTGCTGCCTCTCTATTTGGATTTCCAATCGCATCAAAAATATGCTGACAGCAAAATGTACAAAAGAGTCATCGTTAAAAGGCAGGAGAGTGATTATACATCACCAGTGAAGCAGCTGCAGATGTCCTCATGATTCACATAGGTCAGAGTTGCTTTGAGTTAAGGAACAACTTGAAATATTGCGCTAGTCAGATGAGGAACATTAAGGATTGCTGAATGTAGTTCACAGCAATTACCTACACGAATGCAGTATGTGCATCATAAAACCACATTAAACCTTCCCAATTTCTCACTTTCAGTCAAAGTGGGAAATGTGAAACATTGCAGACAAATACACACATTTCTGTACTCTTTGCAAAGTACAGTGGTCCCTCACCATATTGCAGTTCCCTTTTCGCAGTCTCACTATACCGTGGATTTTTAAATTGCATTTTGTATCGCAGATTTTTTTGCAATATATAGGTATTTTTATATATTTATTAATGTGGCAAGCTGCGTTGTAAACAACACTTGGGAAGGGAGAACTGCCTATTATGCAGTCTGCAACTGGCAGATGCTTTTATTTTGACATACACAGAAGCAGCATTATTGAAAATGTAGCAGGAGGTCATCAAACACACTTCATTTCACACTCGTGGTCCTGACAACAGTTAACCAGGTAAACTAGGCTGACTAAACCACAAAAACACAAAAAAACACAAACACCAATAACACTGTAACACTAATAGAAACCACAGTAATGACATTTAGACCCCCAACACCCCAAACTCCCATGGTGCATTGCAGCACAACAGTTCAGTCATAGTGACCGGCTCTGCGATCGCTACGTTATTTTTTTTATTTATTTAATTTTTTTTTTTTTTTTTTTTGGGGGGGGGGGGGGGGGTCTGGAACGTAACGAACGCGATAGACGAGGGACCACTGTACACAGGTTAGAATAAGTGAGACATGTTGAAAACCAACATGTATAAGTTTAAACATTTACATGAAAGGATATTTGCTGCAGTCTTCTTTTGTGTTCCTGATGCTCTGTTCTACCCAGAGTTTCTGCTGGTCCAGTATAAGTTCCTTCTGCTCCAAGTCCTCCAGCTCAGACTTCAACTCTATCCTCCTCTCCTCGAGATCATATCCATTTTCACTTCGCAGTGTACCCCTTGTTTGGAAAAAGCGTATGTATAGTATTCATAAACATAGCTTGCTCTACACTTGTTACACACATGCACACAAGGGAGAGCAAAAAAAACAACTCACATCCACTTGATCATGCTCTTCGACATTTTCATAACCAGACCAACGCCCTCCAGCACATTTGTGATGTCGTAGATTCGCCTTTTCTGTGAAACATTCAGGATCCTGACAGCCTGAAAGAACACAAACAGTCATTCATCTACCACCTTTGCTACATCCTGGAAAAGTTTGCCATTGCAGTCTATGTTCTGGGTATCTCTAAGCATAAGCTGCCAATTGTAGTGAAATATACAGATCACTAATGCTGGATATTTAGAAACAGTTCTTTAAAAAGATTTAACCAAGTGACAGTAAGTTTTATTGAAATGTAACACGAATTTCTAAAATAAATCAATCTTCATTAAATCCCTCATGTCCTCCAGTTGTGGTCTCTCTAGCCATTTTCATACATGGGATATGTCCCATTCACAAGAGAGTAGACAGTACACAAACTCATACATAATAATGCACTAACAAACACAAGACTAAACCTAAACTAACGTGAAGCTTCTTAAACTGTCAAAGTAACTTACAGGCAGCAACTGAAAATTCTGTCCACTGTAATTATAATGAAACAACGCTTTCATGCACAGTAAAACAAAAATATCCAGACAGCTGTGACAGAGTTTGAAGACCCTCATATGGATCCTGCTGCTGTGTGATGGTGCAGATATAAACTCCTACAAACAACTGGTACCAACAATCTAAACCTCAGCTCCTGTTATGATTTTAGATATGATTAATCCAGGCTGTTAATCTCTGTTTTCATCATCGTACATTTATCTCTATTTCAGTTTAGAGACAAGTTGAAATTTTAGGCCAAAGTGAAAGTGTTTTGTCATTTTTGCAAGCAATCAGGCCAATATTGGTGCTGAAATATGAAAAAAAAGTCTTCCTTAAATGGCTTCACACAGCATAAAGTAAGTTAAAGTTTGTGCATGCCTATCGTTAATGTGACCAGCTGCAGTTCAGACCTCTGTGAAAGTGATATGGAAATGTTGCTAGTTCTGACCTAGAAAGATTGTGTTGCCACTTTTACAGAAAAGTGACCAGCGTGATCATTCAGACATGAATCCTACACGTTCAGTCGCCATCAGGTTGATGGGAAAGAATGCATATCTGAAAGTTCTTTATTCGTTCACAAGCTCTGATCAGTCACAAATAACAGTCACTATGGCTCCAGTCTGTGGAACAACCTGCTGGAGGACCTGAGAGGACTAGAGAATGTAGATATCTTTAATAAAACATTTGTATTTCACAGTTTCAGCCTGACTTTTTTTCTAAGTGCATATTAATTGGTTGTGAAACTCCCATTCCATTTAAATCACAATTAAAAGCTTACCTTTATTTCCTTTGCCTGAAGCTGCTCTAGTCGTGTCCTCTCCCAGTTTCTCTTATCGCTCTGCTGTTCTGTACTTGTTAGTTGCTTGATTTCACTGAGTTTTCTCTTTAACTCTTTTGCCATTGCAGTTCATTCATTCAGGTCATTATCGTTCTGTCTTCTCTCATAGTTTACGTTTTTCTCTGTCTTGTCTCCCTGTATCGGTCACAGATATTTCTGGCTCTGAAGCCGTCTGACTTGTAGTTTAATTGTCAAGTGCTTCTGATCACTTGTTTGTTGTCAGTTTGTCTCTAATTTCCTGTTCTTTCTCATTTTCACTCCTACTAGCTAATATAGATAATAAAATAATAAATATAGATAAAAATAAAACAAAGCTTGCTCACTTTGGATTTGATGGATTTTCATGTACATTTTTTTAGGTTCATGACTTTAACTCGAAATTAATTTACTCTCAATGGTTAATAATTCTGTAGCATCTTATTCTTAAAACAAAAGTGTACGTAGTAATAATAAAATCATCATCAGTTAAGTCAGGTGAAGATGTATTTTCACTTTTTTCCCATTATTCCTAAATACTGAAATTACTGAATTCATACCATAAACATTAATATTATGTTCGTACTGGAAAGCACTTTGGTTAAAATGTTGTTGCTTTAGAATTGCTCTAAAATAATGGTGACTTGACTTATTTTGCTTTTTATTTTTATTCATTTTATATTATATTACTGCACTTATTATATTTTGAAAAGAAATATTTTTAATTCAGCTTATGCTCTTTTAACTCTTTATGTTCAGCACTTGGAGCTGCCTTTAATGCATCATTTGTGCTCTACAAATAAAGTTTCACTGACTGAAATCAACTTATTTTCACTTTGTTTTGGTTCCAGGATTTAGGTAAGAGTCCTGTGCATACACGCCGATCAGCCACAACATTATGACCACTGACACGTGAAGTTAATAACACTGATCATGTTGGTACTGTGTGGTGTTCTGCTGGAAAAACCTTGGATTTTGGCATCCATGTTCATGAGACTTAGACACCCAAACAAAGACTGTCCCAGAACAAGCATAGTGCTTCATGTAAATGGAAATCCTAACTGTCTCTGACCTAACCCTGCAGGAAAACGCACCCAATTACATCGCAAAATCATCAAACAACATCTTTAGGAACATGACAGTCGCCCAAGATGTTGATTTGACCTCCACACTTCCTGGACCCATTCTGATCAGAGGCTTCACTGCACAACCCAGAGCACCCAAAGGATCCACTGCCAACATCCTGGTACCAGTCTTTATAGGACAGGGGTGTCAAACATTCGGCCCGCGGGCCAAAACTGGCCTGCCAGAGAGTTCCATTCTGTCCGTGGGACGACTTTGTAAAGTGTAAAAATTTTTTAAAAATGCAATTTGTAAATCTGTAAAATTCTAAATTTAAAATAATTTCTAGACAGCTTGTTTTGATCATGAAGTAAAATATTATACTGCTCATTGTTCTTTTGTAATTTTGTGTCTCATTTTTGTAATATTTTGTCTTGTTTTGTTGCTTTTTGTGTTTAGTCAGATTTTTTGTCTTTTGTCTCATTTTGTGTTTTACTTCATGCGCTGTTGTGTGTCGTTTTGTTTTTTTGTCTCACTTGCGCTTTGTCCATTTTTTGTCGCTCTGTAACTTTTTAAATCAAATTCTTTGTCTTTTTTGTTTTTTCATGTCATTTGTCTCATTTTGTTGTTATTTTGTTTCTCGCTTTTGTCAATTTGTGTCTTGTTTTTGTAGTATTTTGTCTTTTGTGTTTTGTTTTTTTTTCTGACGTTTGTTGTTTTGATCATAAAGTAAAAAACTATATCATTCAGTTTCAGATACCTGTGACTACATGTTTTGTGCCTTTGTAGACACTGTGATCTGTAAGTTGTAATGTGTAAATGATAAACTGAGGCATAATGTTTTTGAAATTGAAGTTATTTTTCTTAAGAAGTTTCAGGTCGTTTATGATGTTTTGGAAAAAGATAGTTCTTTACATGATTTTCAGAATGTACTTTTTGGCACTTAAACAAAGGGGAAAAAATGGAGTTGTCATTATTTATAAACTATTATGCTCTGATTTTACTGGTTCGGCGCACATTAGATCAAATTGGGGTGAATGTGGCCCCTGAACTAAAATGGGTTTGACACCCCTGCCATAGGACACCCTAAAGAATTGTCTTGTCCATGCTCAATCAATGGTTCAGAGCATTTTGGACTCACACACTATGAGGCCGGTGGTCATAATGTTATGCCTGATCGCTGTATGGCAGACTGGATGAGTGAATATACAGCAAATCAACTTATATTTAATGTAGATATGAAAGGTTGATTGGTCTCAGCTCTCTTACCTCTCTAAGGTCCAGCTCGCCACCTTTAGCTTCTTGCAGTATCCTGACAAACTTGGTGGTGAGCAGATGGAGGCTCCTCAGACTCCTCTGGTATTTGGGGATCTGGTCTGGCAGGACAGGAGTCTCCTCATCTGCACTGTGAGGACTGACTGGAGGATCCATGCTGCTGCCGGGCAAAACAAATAAACCCGCCATTCTAAGTTGTAGCTCTATGACTGCTTTAAACTGTGAATATTTAGCATCACACCAACGCTATGAACTTTCCATCCTTTGCTCACCTCTGGTCTGCAGCTGCTCACAGGTTTCCAGTGAAAAGCTTCTTCTGGAAACACTCAAGTTTTCGTGCAACTTTTCATTCGTGAACAACGAATATTTTTGAGAAAAGAGAAGTGATTTACTGAAGTAACTCTGTAGTGTAACGTACTAGCTCGATACACGCTGATAACCAGTGTGTCCTGAGTTTAGCGGTGAGTTGTTTTCACTCGGTGTTTTAGCGGAGCTGTTAGCAAAGTTAGCACTGAGCTAACGTTAGCACGGCTGACGACGACAGCCGAGTTAACGACATAACCCGAGATAAAAACAAGTTTTAACAGACAGGTTAGTTAGTTCACGGTTTAATTCTTATTTAAAGCAAATGTTCAAAGACCCGTACCGACTCCTCTGGTGTCCTCCCCCACTGTGAGGAGTTAGGCGCGTTTATACAGGCCTTCACAATAAAAGCCCTTCAACCAAAATAAAATCCTCCCATTAAAATAATACCAATATACACCTAAAACATTTCTTTAATGGCATCCTTTAAAAGATATCAGCCTAATTCTCTATTTAATTATTGTACATTAGGTCCGACACTATGTATAAGTGCTACATTTGCTAATGCTTGATTTACAAACATTAACCTAATGATGAAGAGAGATGGAGGTATTTTACCATATAGTGGTAAAATAATAAACATTATGCATATGATTTGTCAGAGGGGTGGTACTTTCAGTTTTTCTCACAGAAAAGTTGCAATGAATCTTTTTATGTCAGTCCACGTGTCACATTTTAGGGGTTCAGTATTTGTAAAAAGATGTATGTATCATATAATATGCTTTAAGTTAAAAATTAAAGCAAAGAAACTTATTTATAATCATTCATTTAATATTTAGTTAAATTTGGAGTAGATTAAGGTATGAAGACCTCATTTACATTGTAGCCCAATAAAATTAAAGATGCAGACACATAAATAAAATTAGAAATAATCAAAAATAAGTTTTAAAAAGTCAAAGGGCAAAGTTATTAAAATAATAAAAACAGCATTTTTATTTTATATGTAGTACACTGAAGTATGGAGGCTTCAGTATAATGCAAGACATTAGCACAAAAATTAGAAACTTGTATAACAATAACAAGAAAATATCAAATAGCAAAGTTTGTAATAAATACATATATATTAAACTAGCAAAAAAATGAAATCAACAAAAACAACTTGAACTGAAAGTAATATTAGACGAAATTAAAAGCCTGAACTGCCCAAAGCAAACAGTTAATGTTAGGGCTGTCTCGAAGTATAACAGGTAAAAAAAAAAAATGCTCACAGCCTCAAAAAAAAAATGAAATAAAATAAAATAAAGAATGGAGAATATCATCAGTCAAATAGCACACAATGACATTGTGTACATTTATTTTGTAGAATGAAATTGGGGTACACCACTTTCATCTGTAAATGCTAAATAAAAAATATCTATAACTACTTTTTGTTGTGTTACTGCTGCAATCAGTGTAAAAGACAGTTGAAAGTTTTGCATCATATGACACGTAGTGTGTCATCAAGTAGATAGAAGCTTCACATAATTGAGATTGAAATACTGCACATGAAGTTGGAATATTGCATATGAAACTGAAATATTGCACATGCAATTTTTGTCATGCAATTAAAATATTGCACACGTACTTGACATGTTGCACATATGTTTGGATTACTGAACATGAAATTGAATTATTGCTCATGATAATGAAATATTGCACACTAAATAAAATATTGCATGTTATATATGTTGTCCATTGTAATTAAATATTGCACATGAAACTGACATTATTTTGGAGTCCTCGTCGTTTTATGATGTTGAAACTTAGTATGTACAGTAATTGATCAGCTATATAAATTTGACTATAAATAGTCCCTTATGAATATTTACTGTTGATGTACTGACAGTGGGACTGTGATGTATTGTACATATGTTTGATTGAAAAGTAAGTTCTGCAGGTTTCAAGGCGTAATGACGCAATCTGACGGATAAACAAACCCCTATATCTTGTTGTCTAACTAACTACTCACACCTCCCTCTAAACTTTGCTGTTCAGGACTTCCGCTTCAAGTCAGGCGCTGGTCACGTGACTCACCGTAACAGTCATGTGACCATCCAGCAGCTGCAGTTGAGGACGGTGAAGGAAGTTCGTGCCACAAACTAGCTTCGTGTCCTGAACCCGACAAGAAGAGCGTTTTATTTCAGCTAGTCCAGTTTCAGCGAGGCTCCGTGATGCTCTCCGCTCTGCTGCTGTGTCTGCTGGCCGGGTTTCAGCTCTGCTGCCGGGCTCAGTACGCTCCTGATGAGGTGACTCACCTGCCCGGGATGATGTTTAAACCCAACTACCGACAGTGGTCTGGATACCTGCAGGCAGGACAAGGGAAGTTTCTACATTACTGGTAAGAAGCGGGATGTGGGAAATAATTGTGCTTCCTGTCTCTCCACGCTGCATCTCAGTGTGAAGTAAAAGAGAGAACATGTGTCCATTCAGTCAAACTGTGTCTAACTCTAGGAAAAGCTCACATAGGGTTTGTTGTTTGTAGCAAACTTCAAATATAGCTCAGTAGATGACATATCCTTAAAACTTAACTGTTTTGGAGTCACAGAAATATAAAACATCTGAAGTTCTGAATGGTTGAGTATACATGTGATTACGATATTCATCCAACATACAGCAGTTTTATCAAATCAGTTGCTCATATGACATATGCAGTGTGTGTCTTCTTAGATTAAAGAAGACTTTATGACAAAAACATTCCTCAGGATCCATCCAACCAAAATCACTTAATCACACCTGAGAAAGAATCATGTGATAAAGGTTCCTGTAGCCCAGTGACACAACAACAGTATAAATGAAAAAAATCCAATAAAATAGACACAATAAACATATTTTACAACATAATAAAATAATGTAATTGTATGACAGCACACACTGGAAGACTATTTACCTTCCCAGGCAAATAATGTGCACATTCCTGCATACTCTGTACAGCTGTCTCACTTAAAAAAACATTGTAAATACTTTATTACTTTATAGAAGTTTAACTCTTGCTTCTTGTTTTTCTTGTAAAACTTATTTTGTTTAACATTCAACACTTGCTTTTATACATCCTTTATCCTTCTTTAAATTTCCTATTTGCAGATGTTTACCACATATGTGAAAACCTACTTGGCAAAAACAGATTCTGATACCGACTCTGATGATTCATATTCACGGTGTCGCCTCGTGTTTACATAAACCACACTGACAAACCAATTGGACGAGTTCGTTAACCTTTGACCCTTCATCACTCAGGATTTAGAAGAAAAGGTGTTTTACTGCAGATCCAGTGAAACTGTCCTCATGATCCAAGCTTGAGGTCAAAGGTCATCTAAGCCCAACAAAAACATATTGAACCAGTTAAATCCCTGTTGATCTGTGCTCTCAGTTTTGTTTTGTGTCTGTGAAGCTCAGGACTCAAATTGTATAAGATTGCTTTAACCTGATTTATACATTTATTGGGTTTTTAAAGAAAAAATATTTGATTATTTGAAACAAAAAAAATATTGTTACTCTTGGTTGTGCACATGCTCAGAGTGTCATTTTTAGTTTTGAATGAGGCTACATAGTCTTCTCCATTTTCCTTCAGTATGATGCAGTGTTTGACATTAATCCTGATCTCCTGCAGGTTTGTGACGTCTCAGAGGGACCCAGTCAAAGACCCTCTGGTGCTGTGGCTGAATGGAGGCCCAGGCTGCAGCTCCCTGGATGGATTTCTGTCAGAGAACGGACCGTTTCATGTGAGCAGGCTCGATGTGTGCAGAACTACACCTGCACACTGAATCACAGTGACTCTGAGACAGACAGTGTTGTCTTTGTCTTTCAGGTGAATGATGACGGAGCCACACTGTACGAGAACGCTTTCAGCTGGAACAAGATTGCCAACGTGCTGTATCTTGAATCTCCTGCAGGAGTTGGATATTCCTACTCTGATGACCAAAAATATGCCACCAATGATGACCAGGTGAGCTCAGTCTGTTGAATAAATAATGCATTTTGCAAAGAAAAACTTAGAAACGGCAAGAGTCCATACTGATTAAGAAACTGTATCAAACTGTTCTCTCTTAGGTCGCTGATGATAATTACAAAGCCCTGCAGAGTTTCTTTGCCAAATTCCCAAACTTCACTCAGAATGAGTTCTTCATCTTTGGAGAGAGTTATGGTGGGATTTATGCACCGACGCTCAGCCTGCGTGTGGCCACAGGAGAAACCAAAATCAACTTCCAGGTGACGTGCTTAATGCAAACTTGTGTTCAGCCTCACTTCCAGAATGCAGTTTCATGATGTCACTCTTATTCTTAGTCATACATGCTTCCTGACTCGGTTTAAAACAACTCAACATTTATTTTTGGACTCCTTTTCAGGGCTTTGCGGTAGGAAATGGTATCAGCAGCTTTGCTCTCAATGACCAGTCTTTGATCCACTTTGGTTACTATCACGGCCTCTTTGGAGAAGAGTAAGTGGCTCTTTGTTCAGCTTGTTTGCTTTCCAGTGAGGGAACATGTACGAAAAGCAATACCATGTATTGACATTGTGGTAGTTTACATGCAACATGTATAACTTAAAGTTCATTTTGGCTCCACGTGCTGCATTTATGATGGTCATGTGATCATGACAGAGGATAAATATGAGGGTTCAGAGGGAGGAGAGATCAACGGTCAGATCTTATAAGCGACTTTTGACTGTCAAGTATTTCAGTCTAGAAAGTGAAAGACTGGAAATACAAGTTCTACAGTCATGTGGTTTGTGCATTTATTAGTCAGTTTGTATGAGTACCTGTGTTTGAATTTTCCCTTTAGAATCATGAGCAGTTTTGTCTTTTGTGATCAATGGTTGTTTTAAATTAAAGAAAAATAGGTCACTGTCAAAATATGGTGCAATGTTTTACATAGATGTATACTCACACCATACTTCCTGCTAAATAATGTTCTTGGAATTACCAAGAGCGCAATCTGTTGTAGTAGTACCAATTATTAGCAGCTTTTGAGCTTCACATTGCTCTATTTTTGATTAAGATGTATATACTCAAAAATGTTAGTTTGCATGCTAAAGAAACACAACTCTTGAATGTCCTTTTGGATACTTTTGTTCCACGGTGCAACACACAAAGAGAAAAAGCTCACAGCCAGAGAAAAATTAAGAATGGAGGATACCATTAGTGGAATAGTACACTAAGACAATAAAATTATTATATACATTTAGTTTGTACCATGGAATTGTTGTACACCAGTTTCTTTTGTGAATGCCAAATTTAGCTATTTTTAAAAATTATTTTCCTACTACAATCAGTGTAACAGACAGCAGTTTAATGTCTTGCATTATATAGAGATATGACAGAAGTGGTCATCTGGTCACCAACCCCAGGTTTAAGCTGCACATAGCTGATGCAGAGGTTCTTGCTGTGTTTTATGTGCAGTTTGTGGCGCGATCTGAACATAAATTGCTGCAACAACGGAACCTGTGACTTTTACAACTCCAGCTCAGAGACCTGCAGGATACTGGTATGTGTTACAAGATTCAGCAGGGAATTTCTGGTGCTCTTACGTGACTTCCTCATATTTGCCTTCCTTGTCTCCTTTCAGGTAAATAAGGCCTTTAGTATTGTGTATAACAGTGGACTAAATGAATATGCCCTTTACTTGGATTGTGAAGGCTACAGAAAAAGCTATGAGAGGACCATGAGTCATCTGTTTAAGAACTCCAAGAGAAACTCTGAGAAACTCAAGGTGAGTATGAACAAGGGCTGCTTGAAGTGAAGCACCCGTGCTTCAAATTCTTCTTCATTTTTCTTGTTGGCATTAATAATTAACATCTTTAATATAGCTTTCAGGTCGAGTGTCTCTGAAAGAAGTCCCTCCCTGCATCAACAGCACGGCTCAGATGAACTGGCTGAACAGAGGCGATGTGAGGAAAGCTCTACACATTCCTGATATACTGCCACCTTGGGACATCTGCAGGTACATTACAGCAAATAATGAAGCAGTTGGATGATTATGGTGTCACGAATCATTAAGCCACATCCTTTAGGTCCTCCCTGTGGCTGTTTTTGACTTGTAATTACTCAAAGGCAGCAATGATTCCAGTGTGGGGGCACTCTTTGACTTACAACATTACAGCACACCTCATCATGCCAACTGAGGACAAATATGTGTAACATTTTTTGAATTTGGAACTGTCAGCAGCCCTTAATTAGCTTGTTGAAAGTACTAAATCTAAGTTTGAGGGCAATTTGAGACAGATGGGTTTGATAATAACAAAAAAACACTCTGAACAAAAAATGTTGTAGAGACTTATGAAGAAAATAAAGATGTAGTAGTTCATAACTACAATCGTATTTATCAGTCTATTCACAAAATGAAGTAATCTTTCACTAGTAATTCAGTTACCACATTATTTTTACATTAGCATTGTTATTGACATATGTATTTAATAACCAATAAAGTAAGCATGTAAATGTGGAGATTATAGTCAAAACAAGCATTCACATAGTGTCATTGCTGCATTTTTCAATGTTTATTAAAGGTCAAATGTGCCTTTGACCAAACAACAGGCGATATTTTCAAGGCAGAACAAATTACAAAGTGTTTTCCTCTTTCAGTAGTTTATATTTTCAATTGTGTACAGATTCAAATAGTCGAATGTCTAATATGGTGTTCATTCATATAGTTTGAATTAAAGTCAGCTTGTTACAACCTGCTAATTTGAACTGGAGGCATTTTCCCCTCTTGACTGAGTACAGTTTAGCAGGAGGTCAGTGACATGTTTACCAAAAGCTGCAACCTGCAAGGCTAAAAAATTATGCTGCATGGAAGCGCCAAGTTCCTCAAATGGCCACTTGAGGCCAACTCAAAAAGTGAGTCAATCCTTGTAGATCTGTTCGACTTTACAGCAGAAATAAACATAGTTACAGCATGGTACAGAAAAGAGTTTTAGGCCGAATAGCTAATTTTCCTGTTCAAGATGACTAGAAAGGAGTGATTTTGTAAATATAAATGAGTCTGTTAAATTGTATTAAGATACATGATGATGAACCGTTTTTGTTGCAGTGACGTTGTTGGAGAGCAGTACACAACCCTGTACTCCACAGTGAAGGATGTGTATCTGAAGCTGCTCTCTCTGGGCCTGCGAGCGCTAGTCTACAACGGAGACACCGACATGGCCTGCAACTTCCTGGGAGACCGCTGGTTTGTGGAAGACCTCGGCATAAAGGTAGCTTTAACTCTAGTAGAGTTTTACAAGTTATGTATTTTTTTTAATCACACAACTATGAGAAATTCTGCTTAATTGTACTAAATTGTTCTTCACAGGCAACCACTGAATACCAAACCTGGATTAATGACGACCAGGTTGCTGGTTTCTATCAACGGTTTGGAAACATCACTTTTCTGACGGTGAAGGTATGCATTAATGTGTTTACAAGGCGGTCCTGATTCAGGTTGAGGACTGCTGACTGTTTCTGTAAAATATTGCTTTCCTCTGTGTTTCAGGGTGCAGGTCACATGGTTCCTCAGTGGGCTCCCAGTCCAGCTTTCCACATGTTCCAGTCCTTCATAACAAATGGCCCTTACTGAGTACAAATGACCGCATTCTATAATACACCTGCACTCATCACTTGTTAGATGGTACATTTCACTCAGGGAAGTCAGTGTAGAGGGGAAAAAAATGATTGCTGGGACATGTAATTGTATTTTTCAGAATTCATCCAACTCTTACAGTTCAGTGTGTTGACTTTTTAGATGCCGATAAATTTGGTGGCGCTATATCTCCATTGGGTGAACACTGGAGGAATTACAGCCTGTTTCATATATTGTCCTTTGTTTTAATAAAGGCTGTCAGGGCTGGGCTAAGGAGGACAGACCACATGAGGTTTGACCTAAAAGGGAAATGAATATAAGCACAAACAGAACAAGATGTAAACTAGGACTACCACCGCCGCATGAGCCCAACTCTATGCATTAGACAAATGAACAAACTGGAGAAAAACAACCATATTAATACCTTGTGTAAACCACTATTTAGCCTTCAATCTTGTCTTTAGCAAGTGAAACACATTTGCTCTGTTGGGTTGATGCCACCAGACTGACTTGGCCCTCAAATTATATGTTGGGAAACTACATATGTGTAAAAGGACAACACATCCTACAGTGTTCACCAATACAGATGTGAAAAACTCATGTTTATCTCATTGTTTCAGTAAAACTCAAGTGTAGTGAATTCACAGCCAGAGAAATTATCCATGTGTCCAGATGTTTGACTAAACTTTGAACAATCTTATGAAGCTGTTGTCTGTGGCACTGATGTAAAGCTGGATGTTTTTTTGTGTATTTTGTTGCAAAAGTTAATGAAGTGGTCACTTTTAACAAAACCTGCTTCTGCTAAAACTGCCAGGATCAAAACTGCGACTCCACCTGTGTTGGTCTTTTTCTATTAAATGCTTTGAACTCTTGGATTGTCAGATTTATTCACATGCCTTAATTACAGTTCATTTATGAGAGTATCATTGGTAGATCCGTAAAATATTTCCATTAAAACTTTCCATGAACATCATGTTTTCAAGTCACCTGTTTTGCAAGACAACATGGAAACATGATTCTGATGAACAGATTTCTTGGAAAAAAGTTAATGTCCATCCATATTTCTAGCCAGAAAACGTTTGATCTGCAGCACCAACGTAAAAGAATTATAAAAATTTCAACACAGTTAAGCACCAAACCATAAAAACAATTTGTATTACGACACTGATTGAAAAAAATAAAAACTATTGCATTGCGTTGATCACAGACATGATTACTGCTTTCACTGTAGCTTCTTTCCCTTCCTCTAAGTCATAATGAATGTGCCGCTGTATTTAGTCGTGTGACTAATACAACATAATTGCTTTTCTGACAAACAAAAATCCCTTTTACCTTTTTTGTCCCTTATATTCGCAAAGTAAAAACACCTTATTTCAGTGGGTTAAATCAGGAAGAACACAGGACTGTAAAGTCTTAAATCTCATTTGAATTATGGATCAAAACATGCACAACATCCTCAGTTAAGTTATTGGCTCTGTTACAGTCTCATTAAACGAAAATAAAACGGGGAAAAAATCTCAGTTTAGTCTAAAGTACCATGTCTTCCTTTGACCATTTTCCTTGTTTTGCAGCTTGGTTCAAAGACAAATTTCATGTCATGAAATCAAACAAACTTGGAAACCGACTGATCTCAACATCTGTTCTCTTTAGTGTTCAGCAGACACGGTTTTGGACATTGCTGCATAAAAAAGAAAGCTCACACTTTGGTTTTAGGCACTAAAAGAACAATAATTATCAACTTTTCATTCTTGAGGTTGAAACTTGAGGTCTGAAGTTTGACTTGTTCATCCCAGCAAGTCCACCATCTCTAACCAGTGCACTGTTACTATTGTGCAAAACTGAATTCTGTGGTTACATCTATTTTTATACACTTGCACAAAGACTCCAACTCATTCTACGAGGAACCAGCTCTGTTGAATGAAGTTGGGTTTTCAAATCCTGAATGTGGAGGTGATGCTCGTTGTGGACGCCCCACAGATTCACACACAGACTGTACTTCTCAGCCTGACTGGCAGTTACTGTTGTTCACATTGGCTTTAAGTGAGCTAAGTAGCTTTGTTTGATCAAACCTTAAAGCCAATCGTAAGCGCCTTCACACTACTTTTACTGTAATCCTATAAAATATAAAAGAAACTAACAAAATTAAAAAATAAATAAATGAATTCTTAAGTCTGCTTCCAATGTAATACGTTACTTTGTTTTGTCCTTATAGTTGTAAACTTCACAGTTGATGTAGAAGACATTTCTGTAAATTACCAAATCAGCTTGAACTGACCGGACTTGTAATTCTGTCAGTCAAATCCAGTACATATGCTGTGACCTAGTGTGTCAACTCATCACTCTATTCAGTCTTTCACTGGACAAGAAACAAACTCAACAGCACAAACATGAAGTCTGAACCTGGATTAGATCACGGACCTGTGGATGGGAACCACAGCTGGTTAATTTTCACTGATGAGAAACAATTACTTTGACATGCAAGTTAAAATAAACAAATTGGTACAATTTCATTCTTCAAAATCAATTTGATTCTAAAACCTTTCTATACATAATCCTTCAGCTCTCGTAAACAGGGCAGGAATGTGTCGCCCCGAGACAGGCGAGGACAGTCTGAGTCCCTGTGGAATGACAACACTGTCGAAAACATGCTATTTAAACTGGACAGGAGATAAAAATGAGAGTGTCTGAAGTCGGTGTCGGTGTCCGTGCGGTGACTCCCTGATTGAGTGAAACACTCTCAAGTCTTAACTTGGTATGGAGGAGATGATGTGACAGCTGTAGTGGTCTTGATTTTTTATTTTTTTTAAATGAGTGTCATGAGATGCTGCATGTCATCCAGCAGTCCAGAACAGCAGCACAAGTCTGAGTGATTACCTCCGTCTGTGTTACCAAGGATAGCGCTGTCTCGAGGGGGGAAATATTCCTTTTAGTTGACAACATCTTGATAGATGGAGTTTGTTGTTGTGAGGCCAAAGATGAAAGCTCCGAGTGTAACCATGGCAACACCGAAGACGACCAATCCATGCCAGCTGTAAGAGAGAAAAACAACATTAAAGAACATTCTGGTCAAAAGATGTTTGCTGGAATCTGCATTTAACATTTTTAGAAATGAAAAATGAGCCACATATCTTTACTGTAAAAATGACTGTTCATGGTGCTGAAACAAAGAATTCTTTTAGGCAACAACTAATCAACTAACTTCTGAATTCCTGCTTAAACTGCTGATTATTCATCTATTAATGAGGATCTATAAAAATCCCTGTTTTCTGGACCCATACATGGCATCTAAAATGTTGTCATGACGTCTGAGTCATGAATCCTGCAGTCAAAAGTTTTAGCTGTGATGATACATTAGAAGTGCTGGAATGAGAGTCTGATTGCCATTTTTGATGAATGACTTCAACAGTAAAAAGTATAAAACTTGTCACTGGAACTCTGATCTCTTTTAGCTCATTGTTTTGGATTCCAGCAAAATATCTCCAATGAACACTGTGTCTATTACTACCTGTTTGTTGTGGACACAGTGAAAGTTCACCCCATTTGCATGATAATGTACATTTAAGTAATTTCTTTTCAAACCCTGTGTTTGATCCATCTTATTTATTGAATAGCAAAGGCCAACTATGACCTAGCAACCAACCATCAGCTCCACTTACAGAAGCACAACATGCATACTTCACACACATCGAGGCCCTCTTGAGGTCAAATACATGTGTACCTGCCGCTGTAAAGAAAACAATTTCCACAAAAGCACATCAGCAATCATCTCACCTTGTAGATCGGTTGTCAGTCTCTGATAGCTTGGCTTGCATCAAACACAAACCTGAAAAGTTAAAGAATTATTTCATTGTTAATGTGTGACATTAAACTGCACAGAAATCCAAATCAAGTGCACAAATGAAGACTCTGTTACCGGGGAAGACAAAGATGAAGCAGGCTGCCAATCCTCCGATCAGAGAGATCACACGGCCGATGTCTGGGATGAAGAGGGCGAGAACGAGGGTGACGACAAACCACACCAGCGTCTGCAGGATCCTTCTCCTCTGCTCACGGCGCACGCATACCTCCACCTGCTCGCCTTGGAAACGCAGCCAAAGTCCTTCAATAACAGCCCTGGAAAGACACATGATCGCATGAGACTGTAGAGAAGAAATTGCTACTTAAACTACGCTGTAAAATAAGGAAAGTGTCCAAACTACACAGTCAGGATGCATTAATCTCCTGCTTATCTCATAGATATAGACTGTGAAACCTATACTCAGGGTATATCTGAAATTAAAGCTCACAGCAGCAGGAAAATGTTGAGTCTGTATGAGTTGAACCGATCCGAATTATTCCTCTATGTGTGAGGTAACATGAGGCTGTAAAACAATACTTTTCTGAAGTGCAGAGAAGTTTAGAGATGAAGACTATTTTTAGATCTGGACAAAAACAATACTACCATCGCTTGCAAACAGCATTGAATGCAGGTAAATCACATTTAGCAAATACCTGATATTTTTAATAAGGTCAGGTATTTTTGTATCTTAGTGCATCAGTAAGTCAAAGTAAAGTAAGCAAAAACAGAAAAAAGAGGTAGGCTGATACATCAGACCACATTATCTTATCTTAGTAACAAGACAATGCAGTAGTTTGTCCTCCAGAAAGCACTGACGACTTTATTCTTTCACACTTAGTGTAGATCTTAGTCACAAGTGAATGTAGGCAAGCCTGGCTGTTATCTTATATGTCATTATTGGATGTTTCAGACTTTTGAATATCAATAACAGCAATGACACTTTATTTCTACTGTATCTTACCTGCCACAGAAGTGTAAAATGGGATAGGAGGTGACCACGCAGACGACAATGAAAGCTCTCGCGATGGCCACAGCGATGTCATCAGGAGGATACGACATCAACACATCCTGACTGACACTGGAGCCAAACGTCAGGAAGCCGCACACACCTGATCAAATACAAATCACACCCAACACGGACAGTCAGTCACAAGCCACCTGACAAGAAATACAGCTACACAATAGTGTTTTTTTGTTATCAGCATTATGTAAAATTATATTTTAACTGTCTGCAATGTCTTGAAGGTTTAGAACAACTTGTGGACACATTTTCTGAAGCTTGAAATAAACTTATACTGTCATAAAATTGATCATGATGGCTTAATTGTGTAGTAACTTCAACATGCAACTTATTAAATTGATTCTTAGAGCCAGTTATTGTAAGACTGTAACACTAGTACCTGTTCCTGTGTAAACAAAAAGGCAGATTATCATGCTGAGTGTGACGACAAGTCCCCAAGGTTTGATTTCTTTCCTGCTCATGCTGTTGAACACTGGCACACAGCTGACATGGCACTGCAGAGAGAGAGACAGAGACCAGACGGCAGGAGATGAGACAGATATAATTCACCAACATTAAACTCAAATCATTATTAAAATTGCAAATTATAGTAAATGAGGAGGTACCTGGAAACCAAAGCATATGGTGGGCATTGCATTGAAAACCGCAGTCCAGGAAGAAGAACTGTAACGAACACAACGATTTAGTGACGCAAGCAAAGCAAGGTGATGAGGCTGCAGATGTTCGGCTTGAATGAGTTGGTCAGTGCCAAAATAATTATTAAAAAGTTTTTTAAAAGCTGCTAACTGTAATGCGTAAGGTCCGTGTCATGAAGGGTGAGCAGGTCATACCTAGTGGGAACATAGCCTGGAGTCACCTCTTTATCTGGCCAAATGTACTTTACAATCACCACGATGGTAACATACCAGGTTCCCATCACACTCAGTGCACTGCAGGGAAAAACAGCTCAAATTATTACTGTGGAAGGTAAAAGTGAAAAAACAAACACTCTTAGAATGAAAATAAGCTGTAGATCAGGGGTGTCAAACTCATTTTAGTTCAGGGGCCACATTCAGCCCAATTTCATCTCAAGTGGGTCGGACCAATAAAATCAGAGCATAGTAAGCTATAAATAGCGACAACTCCAAATTTTTCCTTTGTTTTAGTGCAAAAAAGTATGTTCTTAAAATGTTCACATTTAAGGAATTATCCTTTAATAAAACATCATGAACAAACTGAAATTTCTTAAGAAAAATAAACTCAGTTTCAACAACATTATTCCTCAGTTTATCATTTACACACTACAACTTACAGATCAGAGCTTCTATTGAAGAACAAAACATTGAATCACAGGTATCTGGAACTGGACGATATAATATTTCATTCATTCATGATCCAAACGAAAAGTCAGACAAAAAAGACAAAAAACAACAAAAACAAGAGAAAATATTGAGACACAAAATGGCAAAAATGAGACATAAAGCGAAAAAAGACAGACAAAAAAGACAAAAAAAACAACAAAAACAAGACAAAATATTACAAAAATGAGACACAAAATGACAAAACCTAGACACAAAAAGACAAAAGTCAGACAAAAAAAGACAAAAAAAACCAAAATATTATAAAAATGAGACAAACTGACAAAAACGAGAAAAAAAATGACAAAAAATGAGACAAAGAACACGAAACAAAACAAAAAAAGGCAAAAAATTAGACAAAAAAGTTACAAAGTGCCCAAAAAAAGGGATAAACGACAAAACCACGACAAAAAAATTACAGACACAATGACACAAACGAGATGAAAAATGACAAAAGCCAGAAACAAAATGACAAAAATAAGACTATAAACACAAGCGAGACAAAAAGGAAACACAAAACAACAAAAACATGAGACAAAAGTCAGACGGAAAAAAGACAACATGCCACAGAAACAAGACAAAATATTACAAAAACCAGACACAAAACGACAAAAGAACAATGAACAATCCAGTATTTTACTTCATGATCAAAACAACTTGTCATGGTCTAGAAATTATTTAAAATTTATAATTTTACAAATTTACAATTTGCAGATAATGTCTTTTCTGTAATTTCTACACTTTACTAAGTCGTCCCTCGGGCTGGATTGGACCCTCTGGAGGTTCCAGTTTTGGCCCGTGGGCCGCATGTTTCACACCCCTGCTGTAGCTGGACTGTGGAAGGTTTCTGTACCTGGCGTATTTCTGGAAGCCAATTTCTTTGGGGATGGACAGAGGGAGAATAATCAGGACCCCAGTAACAACGATGGTAAATTTGCGGTCAGTGTACCAGTAACTACTGGCTGAACCGTCTGTGTTATGAGCCATCGCAGCGATCACTGCAACAAAAAGCAGGAAATACAAAAAATCTCAGAGAAGGACACAAACAGAGGGAGGCAGTGAAATGCCCTGCGTGCCACACAGGGCTTTAATTGTATACTGCTTTACACATGGCAGAGATTTACCAAAGTACATAATTCAAGTCACAACCATTTCATTCATTTCAAAGGACTGAAAGCAGGCAGCAGGTCACCAACTGACCCAGGCAGAATTTTTAACTGTCAGCATCTCAGTGGAAGGAAATGTACAAGCGGGTCACATGAGAAGAGACATTTACTGAGCGAAACAGCTGAGTGGTGTCTTCCCTGCTGCTCTTTGCCCTCATTAAAGATGCCACAGTCTTAAGACACTGCTACACTAAATATCTTTACCAGTTCAAACACGGGCAAGGACAAAAAGTCAATGTAAACGTAGGTGACAGAAAAAAGTGCTGACAGAGAAATGGCTTTTTTAACTTTTAAAGGTGAAGGAAAACATCAACTAAGATAAAAAAAAAAATAGTCTAATCATGTGATATAATGAGACAGAAACAGTTTAAATACACTTACAGCGATCCAGCTGGTCTCCAATGACAATAAAGAAAGCGATGCAGGTGCCAAAGGTGTAGATAGCGATGGCTACTTCACATAAGACGCCAGTGACTTTCCCACAAGTGGCTCGAACAACCTCCTGATAGGTGCCTTCATTACTAACCTGAAGAAACCAGACAAGCAATTCATAAACATGGACATAGTTTCAGCAGTAAAGGTGGTGAAATAGTATTTTTTTCTACTTACACAAAAAAAGATCATTAATAATAATTTCACTATTCATACACACATACATTCACTTCATTATGTACAGATGCTGAGTCCAGTACACACAGTAATGGAGCCAAAGAATCCTAATATTATTTAGTAGTAGTTTAATACAGGCTAGTCGCAGAAAACGTAGGTCAAAATAATCTCCATTTGTAAATTGTAGTGCTGCAGCTCACAGGTGATGTTTCTGTGTGTGTGTCACATTCATACAAATTCATACATTGTTATGTGCAAACTTACATTTTGGGTATTTTACTTTCATTTTAATAGTACTAAAAGTTAAAATCTAGCCATTAAAATACTTTTTTTCATGGTTCAATTTCAGTGCCAGTATTGCATTTATGTTCTGTAACAAATACGGCTAAAATATTCCATTTCTGTTTTAAAATTTTGGAATTTCTGGAAATCATTTGACTGCTTACATTCAGCTGAATGCTACAGAGAAACTAAGTTCAGGCTGTTTAATCAAACTTGTATAATTTAAGACAGAGTTCATCCTACTGCTGAATATATAATTTGTTGCATCAGAATCATTATTGACTCATATTGAGTCATCTTTGGTTTTATTTCTTCACTGCGTTTTAGCATGTAAGCATGTCTGAGCGATTCAGGAAGGGAAAGTCTTCGCTTCTGATCAGGAATACAACCACAGAACAAAGATGTTATTACACAAGAATGTTGCTCCAGTGATTTAACCACCAGTGAAAGAAAATACTGAGGAGTTAGACGACTATAGCACATGGTGAAGATGTGGAACAGCAGGAAATGGATGTAAAGACATTCAGGCAGTCAGAGTGTGATGTTCTGAAGCGACACAAACCTGGGAGCAGTAGCCTAAAATCACCAGCCCGCTGATGATGAAGATCAGCATAAACTGAAACACAAAGGGACAGGAAGAGGCTAGTTATTGTACATCGTCTGTTGTAGGTTTTGTGTTGGTAAGAAGAGTAAATGCTGTAGACTGTTGTCGGCTCAAACAATCAGAGGAAAGTGCACTTATTGAAGAAAAATTCAGTCTTACATTTTTTTAAAATATTTTTTTGGCCTTTTTGCAGCTTCATTTGACAGACATAGTGAGAGGAAGACAGGGAGAAGAACAGGGTAATGACCTACAGCAAAGGGCCATGGGCAGGAATCGAACCCATGACTGCTGCTTGTTTATAGGTTGTCCATTCAACCTGTTGAGCTACCTGGGTGCCCCAGTCTTATATTTTAAATGCTCATATAGTAGCTTCAGGAAATAATGACAAAAAACGAAATATTACTTCTAGTCAGCTTCTCTTAACACTGGAGTTACTGACCTTACCATCCCCCCCAGTGTTTATTGTGCATTGTGTGTCTGTTCTCTATCTATACTCTTCTCTTTACCCTTCAACCTCACCCCAACCAGTCGAGGCAGATTCCCACCCTCCCTGACCCTGGTTCTGCTGCTCTTTTTGGTAAAGGGGAGTTTTGTTTCTTCCCACTGTTGTCAAGTGCTTGATCAAAGGGAATCCAAAGGGAACTTTGTTGGGTTTCTGTGCATATTTTTTTTTTTTTTTTTACCATGTTTAGTGCTTTGACATGACAGAAGTTGTGAATTGGTGCCATTTAAATAAAACTGAACTTAACTGAACTGACGCCAAAATGCTTACTTCTCTCTGTTGTGTTGTAAGTGTATATATGTTCAGTATGAAATAAAGACACTCCTTTGGTCTCTATTAATGCCTGATTAGCAGCTGTCATTATTAATGATTTTACGCACCTAATTACAAACGTACAGCCCAATTATTACATTACACTACATGTTTATAGCCTTCAACACATACTCCACACAGCAAGAAACAACCTGTAGAAGAGGTGCAGTATGTAACTGGGATCTCCTCACCATCTGAAGCGTCACTCCTGCAGTTACTCCTCCCGCCATATTGAAGGCTGCAGGGAAATTGAGCAGACCTGCTCCAAGTGCCGCATTCACTACAATGAACACAGCTCCCAAAGACGACACTCCTCCGCTCCTGCTGCCGTCGGCCTCAGGATGCCGAACGGAATCAACGCTGGGGCTCTGCAGGAGCCACGCCCTCTCTCCAGAGTCATTGCTGCCAACGCCGCCCCAGTCCTCAACATCAGTGTTGATCGCCATGAGTGGACAGGCTGGAGCTGGGCCTCCAAAGCCTCACGCAGCCCAGAAAATTCGCTTCTGAGTTAAATTAAATTAGATGAGAATGTCTGAGTGAAGGGACAAGAAAAGACTGCAGCTGAAAGTCCTTAAGTTCCACAGCAGTCTGGAGGCGGCTGATGTTTCTCAAAGTTATCAACAGTGACAGCGTGATGGTAGAGCCATTTGGTGATCGATCTGTAAAGAAATATTGGTTGCATTTAGACTTACTTGCATTAGGGAACTACAACTGAACAGCATTGTATTATAATAACATACTGACTACAAAGAAACAAGAAGTAGCAACAAAAAGACGTAACAGCTTAGAGTTTTAATTGGTGCAAGAACATGACTTGTGTAGTTTTACATTAGTCAGTATACAAGGTGTATGACTCACATGAAACCTGAACTACTGGCTCATTTTAAATCCTTTCTGATCATCAGTGGTTCAGTGGAAGTGGAAGAGCTCCACACGCAGTCGACTACAAAAGACAGAAACGTGGACTGATAGTTGGACTAACATGACAGCAAACTGCATATACCTTTACTCCAGGATGACCAGACCTCCGTGTGTTTGGTGGAATGATTCTGTGTTTTCTTGTTAAGGTTGTAAAGCAAAGCTGTTCTGCTGATTTGCTGTATCTCTCTTTGTTAAGTAACAAGATGGTTGTCATCCTCCTCCTTTAGCCATTGTTGAGTGATAATTTCGTTTAGATTAACTGTTAACCTTACTTTTGCTCACACACAAAATAATGGTGACTCAAAAAATGTTTTTGGCCGTGTGTGAATTTTGAACACGTGTTTTAAACCTAATTTGCTGTATGCATACAATCATATGTTATACATGTATTACAGACATTTTTTCAAGTCTTTTACAAGGAGATAGAATTAAAACAGAATTATTGATGCTGAAAGCCTGCTGTGTTGATTTTGTGAAGACAACAAGAGTGTAATAATAATTTCCAAAGCTGTAAGTACACAGCCTGACTATAACCTGTAAAAAACAGTCTTGCAGTTTCAAAAGTCTCCAAATCCAACATGTCCCTGTGCTGAATGATCAATGCTTTTTGTGTACAGGAAGTTAATCTTATTAAAAATGCCCAGTTTGAGATAATTAGCTGACATTTTTTCATTTTACTAATCTTTGCCATCACTTAAATCACTAATAAGCCCTGACAGTCTCAACAGAAAGTGCAGCACGATAAATAAAGCTACCAGGAATAAATATAAGCGGTGATGGTGTCCTGTTGATCTCAATTTCATTTACAGCTCCTCGTCACGGACAAACAACCTACAAGAAAATACTCCGCCTTGATTAGATTAGAGCTTTCCTTTTCATTAACGTAACAATAACATTTGTCAACGCAGCTCTGCCCTTTGTTGTTGTGTCCTACAATAGCTAGCTAGCAGACGAGACAGCAAACTGACAGCGGAAAACGCCGAAGCTCGTTTCCACCAAACACAGTGAACTTTTGAAATATCTCCGTAATATTTACATTCACTGTAATGTTCAGTTATGAAAAAGGACAAACTGCTGATGAGTCGTTACGTTACCTGGAGCCTCCGCCTCAAGGAATGACTGACTGACTGTGTACTGTCGATGGTAGGAAACGGAGGAGCATGTGACACGTCATCACGTGACTGGCAGCTGGGCGTCGCTTGGGATTGTGGGAATTGTAGTTTTTGTTGTCACTAACGTCAACTGACTGAGCGAGCAAACGCCTCAAATTAAAGGGGACAAATACTTCAGATTTTATAGTTTTAAAATATGCCAATAAAAAGTCTTGTGTGTTTTTATTCTTTTATTATATTGTTATTATCATATGATTATATTCATATTATATATAGTTTATTGTTATTATTTTTTTATATTATATTATTATTAGTTAAATGTCTGCTAAACCCAAACTCAATCCTACTCTAAAAAACAAGTGGTACTTTATTTTCAAAGTGATTTAATTGCAACTTCCTTCAGAAATGTACAATATAGAAGTGTTTAAACAAGACCGACACAGAATCATTAGCCGGAATAGACAGGCCTTTCTTTGTTTGTAAAATGTGAAGCGTTTCAGATTTCATATCTGCATTTTTTTTTTTTTTTTTTAATCTTAAAAATAAATCTAAATCAGATCTCTCAGTTTAACATCAGATATCACCCTTTTAAACATTGTTTTGGTGAAGAAACAAAGGTCCTCTCTGGACTGAATACCTATTCCTTAATGCGTAATTACTACAAAAATGATTGTTTTAGAACTTACTCTGATTTATCTGTAAGGTAACTTAATAAACTGAAACATGAAATTTAAGTTAATCCCTATAAGATAACTTGAAGTTGCATAGTAAAATAAACTATCCCTTGGAATAAAAAACATGCAGGTAAGCGTGCAGAAGTTAAACAGGAAGGAAAACGTTAGGAACTGCTCGAGAATAAACAAAAACGCACAGTAAAACAGCTCGTTACTCTATGTTGATTTATTGTTTGTTCAATAAAGTACATGATGGATGATCCATATTTTCGGACAGAATGCAAAACATGGAGGCGCAGTGTGAGATCTTTCCAAACAGACTGGGGTAAAGCCCACATTCTAAATGCCATCTGTGTCTCACAATCTTCGCGATGACCAGATTCATACACTAAAACATGGCGTCTGAGTGAATGAGCAGCATGTCCATTTTTTCTTAATAAACTGTTGTGTTCACCCCAAGTGGACGCTCCACTCATGTTTATTAGCCACACAGAGAGGCAGTAGCATGGGTATCAAGTACGAAGCCTCACTATGAAAATAAAAAACAAGGTGTTACATTTGGGTTTGGGTGAAGTTTGAAAAATAATTATTTATGGTGGAATCCATAGAGTACTGTAGTTTAACTCTTGAGGCTTGTGTGCTTGTTGTTTTTAGGGCCATAAAGAAGGACCGACTGAGAAACTGCTGCCCTGTGACCACCTAAACTGAAACCAAAAAAAGACTTACAAATCCTACTGGAAAAGTACTGAATACATTGAAAGACTGATGTGCAAATTCCAAAGGTAGATAATCAAGAGACTAAATTACTGGATGATTGATTAGTTCAGATTAACCCAGAGAACCGATAAACTGATTAAAATGCCTTTAATACAGTAAAGCCTACTGACGGTCTTGCCTTGAAAGTCAAACACAGTGCTGTACAGCTTATAAAGTGCTACAACTCACCAATAAAATAAAACACATTTTCTACAGGCTTTCACAAAGCAACAGATCTCATCTTGTACGTAAAACGAACGCACACTGCCCAATGTCTTTTCCTTGATGTTTTAAAGTGAGAGGGCCCATAGCAGATTAAGAGCACAAATTCAGGAGGATGCTCATGCACAGCCAACAGTTGGTTCCACAAAATAAATAAGCAAAGATGAGACAATCAGCTCAGTCAATAGGGGGGAAGAAATGTATATTTTGCAATTTGGCAGGGGAGCCTGTTCAGTGAAATTCAAAACGAAAAAGAAATGTAACCAGAAAACAAACTATTAACAACAGCAACCGTTCCAAGTTGAATTTGTGACGAAATCCAATCGAGATCATCTAAATACTGAGCTGTTCTAAAGGTGGAATGGAGGAGACCAATAATAAGTGACGCATAAAGCTCCTTTTCAACACTTTGATTTCATTGCTCTCCCAGCAGGACAGTCTACTTGGTGACCGCATGAATGGCTTCTGCCAGGTAGCCCACGTTGCCAGACGACACTCCTGCCATGGATATTCTGCCATCCTTGGTCATGTACACTGAATACTCCTTTATGATGCGCTCAACCTGCAGGAAAAGAAAGGCAACAAACACAACTTTAACAACACTAATAAACCATAGCAGAGATTTGTCCTCAGTGTCTCAGGGGAGTTTATTACTGGTCTCCAGGTTCAACAGTCCTGACGTTATCAAATAAATACTAAAGAAGCTAATTTGATTCCAACATGCAGAAGAAAAATCACAGAAATACATGTAATTTTACTCAGTATTTGAACCAGGTTGAGGGATTTCTATATTATCTTTTTGTCTGAAAGTTTTTAACTGCAAATTTTTATTGAAGAGCTGATGAAAGCAAGAACATAAACTCTGACTTTAACTAAATATTTGAAAAAAGGCATTTCAAAATTCCAAAATCATTCAAATTGTGCAAAAGAAATGTGTGAATTTCCTGAACTTAAGAAATATTTTATATTTATTAAAAGAAAAAAGTTTCAATCTACAAATATCCTAATGCAGTGAACAAAGGAAAGGCTGGTGGTTCTTTTTTCTTTTCTTTGTTGGAAATTGACATTTTTTGCTTGGTGTTTTTTTTTGTATGACCTTAAAAGAATGACTTGACATTTTGGGAAATACAGATATTGGCTTTCTGGGGAGAGTTAGATGAGAAAATCAATACCACCCTCCCACCAATGCAGTAAATACGAAGCCACAGCCAGCACCTGTTCAGCTGAAGAAAGAGACGGAACACAGGAGAGGAAACGGCTAAAGTCACCCGTCTCTGGACAAAGGGAACAAAATCGATCCAGCAGCACCTCTAAAGCTCACAAAATAAGACCTAATATCATTTAGGTTTAAATCCGTAAAAAAGCTGCAGGAGAAAAATGGCCACAATTTACAATTTGCCGTTTCACGCTCCCGTCTATTTCTTGGTGCTGAGCAGTTGCCAGGCAACCAGCTAAGATTCCAGAAAGCTGCTTTTCTGGTTTCTGGCTGCAGGTTTAAATTTAATGAACAAATATCAGAGTGGTATCGACCTTTTGATTTAACTCTCAGCCCAAAGACACCCAAGTGTGTCTCAAAATGCTGCACTATTCCTTTACTGTATTTTTACTGTAAATGTGCATCATCTGTTATTGTGTGATACAACTTATCAAAGTAAGAGTACGTTTACAAATTGAACCTTTTATTGGGTTATTTAAATGAGGAACATATTCTTCTGTTGTGTGTCCGAGTACCTGTTCAGGTTTGAGGCCTGTAAAGCAGAACATCCCGATCTGGTCGATGACGTGCTGCCAGTTGTGGGAGGAGCCGTTCTTTTTCAGACCAGCCGCCAGCTGTTCTCTCATCTTGATGATGCGGTTAGCCATACCATGGACCTCCTCCAGCCTGGATAAATAAACACACACAGATCAAGATAAAGGTGTAAGAATGGATCTTGAACAGGTAATTAAAAGACTTTCTATGGAGACACCAAATTACACATTTTATTCAGGTTCAGTATCCCTATACATGCATCTAAAAGCTCGTACCACAGCGAGCGCAGATCTGGTGTGCTGAGAATAGTCGAAGCGATTCTGGCGCCGTTCATTGGAGGGTTGGAGTAAATGGGTCTGATGAGGATCTTCAGTTGAGACTCCACTCTCTTTGCCTCCTCCGCATCTTTGCACACTACAGTGAAGCCTCCAACACGTTCACCTGTCAACATTAATACACACATTCAGTAAAACAATGTGATTTACAGTGAGTCTGACCCGTTCGTGTCTGTGAAACAGGAAAACTGTTCATCTGCAAAGAGTGATTGATTTAATCCCTTCTATCAACTTTGAGAAGTTCCCAGAGCTAATCATGTGTGACTTTCAGTTTTGCAGAGAAAAACAAGCAAATCTAAGCTTAATTCTGGAAAATACTGAATTAAAAATCACTGTATTCTGTATGCCTCATTAAAAAAAAATTTATTTTATTTATTTATTTATTTTTGTTGCAGAATTTTATGTAGCAGTGAAAAATGAGAAAACAGAGTAAAAAGGTGACAGGAGGAGGAGCAAAAAACACTTCAAAACTGTTTGAGGCTTAGAGTGTAAAAGCTTAAAACAGAAACTGAATCAAAGACCAATTTAATAGTGGATTCTCTACATTTGTACATTACAATCATCATATTGTAAATTTGCAATCAGTTGAGAATATTCTAGAACAGAATTAATTGGGTGAGTGTTTATATGTCAGTCACAGAATCATAGTGTATTGTGTGTAAAATGCAAAGAAAGTAAAATGTATTGTTTCCTATAAAGTACCACGGCTCTAATTTTTTTTTATTAAAAATCTCTTATATCTGAAGTAAATCTCTCAGTGTAATGCCAGATATCACTATATGATTATTTCAGGACATTCAGATTTTACACAGAAGCAGCTGTGTTGAACAGCAAAGTAGAAAAAAATGAATTATTACAATTTGTTTTAGTAATCTGAAAGCCTGACCGCTTATTTGAATAAACCATATTTGACTAACAAATTGTCACCACTGGGTGGCGGTAAAACACAAGCTGAAGTTCAAGCAGTGAGGCACTTTGTTTACTTTTCATTCTCTGACAGTCACATTCAGACTTGCAATAAATCAAACATCAATTTCACCTGAATTTTCAATAAAATATTTTAGTTAATTTTGGCACTGGAATCTGATTGTCGTCTTTATGAAGATATATTTAAGAAGAGCCTGCACTAACTCCGACTGACCATAGAGTCCCATATTCTTGGCGAAGGACTGGGACAGCACAATGTTGTGGCCCTGTTCGATGAAGTAGCGCACGGCCCAGGCATCGCGATCGATGTCTCCACTGGCGAAGCCCTGGTAGGCCATATCGAAGAAAACAAGCAGGTTGCGTTTCTATAAGGTGAGAAAGAAAGAAAGAAAGAAAGGAAGAAAGAAAGAAAGGAGGAGACAAGAAAGATGTAGACAAAGCAAAACAAAGAAAAAGATAAAGAAGTTATTGTGATAACACTTAACATGCAGTATTTATCAGATATGGCTTTTGAACTGTCAAAGAGCATCTGAGATAAAACAAAGAACACATTTTATCAACGATGCTGCTGCAGTTTTGCAGGACCTTGCTGATAACGATGCTCACTTACCTTCACAATGTCAGCAATCTCCTTCCACTGCTCGGGCCTGGGGTCCACACCAGTGGGGTTGTGGGCACAGGCATGCAGCAGGATCACACTCTGCTCTGGGATTTTCTGTCACATAAAGAAGAGTTTCGGTTTGTCAAACTACAACACACATCTACTGCAGACTCTCCTTGTTGACAGTATTTTCACTATAGCCCTGCTCTATCACTATTTAACAGACTCTAACCACATAGTAACATCCAGTGTGTCTGTATTCAGCTCATATCATCAACTTGATGCTTCCTCACCACTAAATGTCAACTAAGGCTGGGCCTCTATGTGTATATTTATTTTAGAGGTTCTGACCCACTTTAATTAAAGTAAAAGGAGAATACATGAAAATAACTGATAAAGGGTAAAAACAATAATGGATATCTTTTTTAACTGTAAACATTTAATATTGCACATACAGTATAGAGCAAGTAAAAACGGGGAAACTGACGTATCTAGGCGATTACTGAAGAATTTTGAAACCTAAGATTTACTCGCTAAGACCTGAAAAGGACAGGAGTGCATTGTGCTTGACTAATGAATCCCTCTAGAAATAGCACAGAGTAGAGTTGGGATTTTAGCATTTCAGCACTGAGTTCACTTAATTGATCCAAATTGCTGAGTGTAAACCGCTGAACTTTTGAAAGTTATTAAAATCCTACGAACTAAAACTCAACAGTCTAATTAACATTCACAAACTGAAATGAGGTAAGACAGAGCTTAATTCATTGTCAGAGAAATGTTTGGATATGTACATCCAGACTGAGCAGCCTTCTGACTGTGACTCAGATTAGGATTGAATTTTAGCATTTCATCCAACCTCAAACCAGTGTTGAATTCATTTATTCGACCCTCTGATCTCCGGCTCTCATTCATGTCTTACAGAAATGTCCTCAAGAGCTCCTTTGAAGTCAAATCCACAGGTGGAGGGGTCATAGTATCTGTAAGCTTTGAGCTGCATGCCAGCGTCTCTGAAGATGGGTGTGTGGTTTCCCCAGGACGGTTTGGGCAGGTACACATCACGAGGACCTCCATGGAATCGAGACTGTGACCGAGAAAGACCAGACCAGGTGAGATATCCAGAAAAGTCTAAATACTGCATTTTTTAAAAACGTTTTTGTGCTAAGTGATGAATACAAAAAATATAATAGCTCACCAAAAAGTTGGCTCCAATACGCAGAGATCCAGTTCCTGAGATGGTCTGGACGGTGATGTTCTGTTGGGAAAAGAAAAATGCTGCATTGATTTGGACTTGAAACTGTCAGAACTGATTTGAACTTAATTAAGGGTGGATTAGCAAACACGCCAACATACCCTGCTGCTCTTCAGGACCTCACTATCATTACCAAGAGCCAGCTGGGCACAGGCCTTGGTGAATTCCCCCAGACCACCAATGGGAAGGTACTCCTTATCCAGCTGTTTGGATGCAATCAAAGCCTCTGCCTACAGCATGAAGTGGGGAAATCAAAAGGTATAAAACATAACTGTAGTTTCAATGACTGGTATTTCCTTACTTTACACATCAAATGTCTGGGATTTAGTGAACATTTTCTTCAAAACAAAGCAAGCGCACAGACATTAGTCCATGGTGATAATTCAGAAATTATTACACTGAATGCTGACGTTCCTGCTGCTGAAGCAGAGCTCAGAATGACAAAGCAGGAATGAACCAATGAGGAAGAGACCAGCAACAACCTTTAAACTCTTCTAACAACC
Organism: Amphiprion ocellaris; assembly: GCF_022539595.1. Classification (NCBI taxonomy): domain Eukaryota; kingdom Metazoa; phylum Chordata; class Actinopteri; family Pomacentridae; genus Amphiprion; species Amphiprion ocellaris. The sequence goes on from NC_072766.1 coordinate 13,561,650, forward strand.
AGTCAAAATATTAACCATCCAAACTCCCCCAACCTCAATTTTATTAAGATTTGCTTTAAAAGGTCACTAGAGTACTTTAGATCTATTTCAGTTCACCAAAGGTCTGACACAAAGAAACCATAAAATCAGTTTATTCACTGAAGGATTTGGTGATATCGTTACCTTGCGAACACAGCTGAGGACAAAGGGCTTTCCCTGGTCATCCCTGTAGGCTCCCACTCCCAGGTTCATCTTCTTGGGGTTGGTGTCCCTCTTGAAAGCCTCGGTCACCCCCAGGATGGGATCGGGGGGACCCATCTGCACTCCACCCCACCATGAGCTGCAAAGACCAAAACAGAACAACAGTAATGATGAAAACTGAAGACAGCTGACATGTTTGTGGGCACTGAACTGAAAAACGCTATTTTGTTGATGAACAGAAACACTAATGTACCTTAACAAGGTTCTATAAAGTGTTGCTTCTTTGTGGCCTTAAATAACACTGGTCACTACTCTGAAGCCTGTATTAGCCATGTTCCTGTGACATGTTCAGGAGCTTAACTCCTCATGTGATCTGAGGACACCACACTGACCTGGAGACACATTAACCACACACGTTCTGTGAGCACAAGTTTCATGAGGCAAACATCATAATTCATTTAGGAGGTCCAGAGTCCAAAAACAAAGGCAATAATAAATGTGGGTCTAAAATGTGGGCCATCTCTAAAATCCCTCCCACATTCACTGTCACTGCTACAGTAAACACTCAGTAGGGCACTGCAGAATGTAAAAGATTTAAATATTCTAGACAATGCAATGATCAAGCATGCCAATTGTATTTAATACTGTTGTTTCCTTTTCATGTGGTTCTCGCAGTTTTTGCAAACTCATTTTTAAAAAATTCATTTACCTGATTGCTAATGTTTTACATTTAGTTTATTAATCCAGTGTTTCACAGGAAAATATCCATGATTCCTAAATCATCTGCTTCGACAAATTAATACTTTTACCACTATTTTAGTTTTGTCTTTTACACACTGTCATCTGAGTAAGTAGGCCATGATTAAAGGCAATGTAAAAAGGTCATGTAATCTGACTTCTTGACCTCAGCCTGACAGTCTATAATTTATCATGCACATGACAGTGATTTTCTTTAAACTATAATAAGATTTAAGCGTAACTAAAGACATTAGACTTCACAGGCAGTAACACAAACTACTCTGTTTTCAACTAGATGAACGGTTCCAAAATACTTTTATTTCCAACTGAATATCCCCACTGGAGTTTGTTTCACCGCTATCTTAAAAACTGAACATAATCACAGGTGCTTAATAACTACATATGAACTGAATCTTAATGTAATTATAAAGTCCAAAGAAGAAATAAAGTCTATCCATTATGCATCGCTTTGCAACTGTATATTTAGCTTTAGCAAGATGATTGCATAATAATCCTCTTGCTACTGGAACCTTGTGTACAATAGATGAACAAACTGGACACATTCTGTCAAACATCAGCTTGATAAATGAAGTGTGCTATATGTTGTGACTTCCATTTCACTCCTGTCCTCACAGACATGTCATTGTCTCAGGTTTCTTGTACTATCTAAACGCTCTAAACTTTGCAGCTAAATTTAGGACATAGCGCTTTGCAAAGGGCAAGAGTCTCCGATCCCCTAATATTAAAGCACAGATGTGATTAGTTATGCTGTGACTTCATTCAGTGACAAACATACTTCCTTGAATGACAATCAAGTAGTCTGGACTGGTTAGGACAAAGGCAGTTCTAGGTTACGCCTTGTAACTGTACTTTTAATAAAGCTCTTTACAAAAGCAATGTAAAAAAACACCTTAGTGAAGTCTATTTTGTTGAGAGTGTGTAAGAGATTATTTCTAAGGTATTTCTGAGGTTGTAGTTTGCGGTGTTGTTGCATTGTGGTTGTACATGCTGATATCGCTGCTCCCTGTGTGAAGTTCTGTCACATACAGGTGAAAATGTTCTACAGGTGTGTTGTTTAAGATTAGATAAGATTACCAATCATAGCGGGAGTACAGGGAAATACAATAAACATTCTCAACCTATGTATGAGACCATCACTATGACATGTTTTAGCTATGAGACAGTGTATGCAATCATTGTATGCGTGCATTTAACTTAGTGTGGAATTTAAACACAATGTAGTATATTACAATTAAAAAGAGAAACAGCAAACTGCTCCCTGAAGAGGCATTTGACCTCAAGTGGTCTCATTCAGTTTGCAGTGTACATGCACACAGAACCTTGAACAGCTGAACTTCAGGGTTCAAATAAACACGAGTGAGTTATCAGTGATCAATAGACCAAGGACCTTGGTCTAACAGCAGGATCGACCCTTCCCAACTTCACATACTGACGTCTAGCGTTAAATAATAACGTCTGAATGCAGGTGTTGCTACTGGCGTGTGAACATGAGACACACAAAGCAGACACACTGAAACACACCCATGCAGGCAGAAATAGGAGATGAGCAGCGAGCAAAATGAAACCCAGAGTTGCACTGGAGGACATAGGTCGAGGGGTTCAACAAATATAAGCACTAATGATGAAACTAACATTATAAAAGTTTCATATTAAATCCTTAGTTACATAAAAGCGCAATAAAAGATCTAAACAAGTTTGTCCTCCAAGCACGCCATGAAAGGACACGCCGCTTTCGAGCTCAGTTTCACAGCTGGAAATGAGCCAATCAGCGATCAAAGCCGGAACACGACAGCCAATCAGCTCACACGACTTCACCTACTACGACAAGCCGCTTGGCTCAAACTGTGCGTGGGGTGTGACAACTGAAGCTATCGCGATCGTTTCAATAGTCAATAAAGTTGTTTTAAGAATTTAAGGATATTTGTTTAAAATCAACTTAACTTGATTAAATAAAGAAGTCATTTGTAACACGTAAAAAAATATAGCTGGGCTGTTATTTCCGTCTACAGCAGGTGCCTGCCACCACGGGAAACTGTGCTTCTGACACACTAACGTGACTTTCATTAGTAGCAGCTTCACTGATGGCAACACAAAGTTACCCTGTAAATGTAAGTTTAGTGGCTAACAGAGGTTATATCTTAAACTCCGGGCTCTAACCGGTGAGGTTACCGAATCATAAAACAGCAGAGCTACATTATGAACACTAACTAGCTGCGCTCTGGTCACTGAAGCTAACCTCCGCCGACAGCTCAACGGGGCCTGCGGAAACCATTTGACCCCTGTTAGCTAACTAGCTAGTCGGGCTACACTAATCACCGAGTAACGACGCCTCAACGTACAACCGGCGGCTGACGGTACCGTTAACCTTCAAATAACAGGTTATCTGCTGGTCTAACTAGCGGTGCAAACACACCGTTAACTCGTCAATATAACCAGAGCTTTAACTGTTTAAGTGTCTCTGTCCGCGTTTATTTTGGTACCGAGTTATGCCTGTTTACCTGTTGCGGGTGGACATAACTCCCAGGGACGGGGAGATGTTGCCCAGACAGTAGATCACCTTGTTGGATTTGAGCAGGGCCATAGCTGCTGCGCTTGGGAGTCGAGCCTAGAAGGATGTGGACGGATGTGAAGGGCAGGAGCGACCACGGCGCTACGCTCTGGTGTACGCGCTGACGTCAGAGAACGCGCATACGTCGGGACGCAGCGCACGCACGAAGGAAAGATTATTATCTGACTGGTAATCCCTAAAACTAGTGCTGCATGGAGAGAGCAGCAAAAGAGGGAGAGGACAGCTACACACACACACACACACACACACACACACACACACACACACATATAAATCCACATAACTCAAATAAAATCTTCTTATTGTAAATTATATCACTTCTTCAGGATTAAAACTGACTGACAGTGGATGTCTATATTTCAACTGTCATGTTTCGCTGGGTTCAGGCAGCAATCCACATTAATATGACACAGAGAGAGGTCCTTCATAGCCAAGAAATGCCCTCAAACACCATCATATATGAACAAAGCAAATAAAAATCAGAGAAATTAATATTAAAAATCACCGCAGAAAAAATGTATCTCCAAACATATTGTGGCAAAATATACAGTAAATATGCACAACCAAAAGTATAATATGGAAAAATAAGATTTCAAAAATATTGAGTGGCTTCTGTGTGTAGGCAGCACAGATTGATGAAGTGACCAACTCAGTTTATATTTTATACTGAAGTGCAGCTAAAGTATATTCTACTGTCAAAGGCTTTCAGCACTGCTTTGCTTAGTTACAAGTTGTACTTGATAAACCTAAACTATTTGTCAGTAAAACTAAATACATAATCTTCACCAGAGACATACACTACCAGTCAAAAGTTTGGACACACCATCTCATGCAATGGTTTTTGTTTGATTATTTTCTACATTGTAGATTAACACTGAAGACATCAAAACTATAAAAGAATACATATGGAAATATGTTGTAAACAAAACAGTCTTTATTTTCAGTATTAATCTACAATGTAGAAAATAATACAAATATATAAAAAGCATTGAACGAGAAAATGTGTCCGAACTTTTCACTGGTAGTGTAAATATTTCTTACGGCAAATTTGTCATGTAGTGGAATATTCTTTGAGTACGATATGCTGAAAGTGAATGATGATGTAATCCTGGCAGATGCTGTTTGAATTGATGAGTAGCATAAGTGTGTGAAGATACTTAATGTTGAATATTCTAAAAACCATCGACGCTTTGATTGTGTTGAATGTGTGCGTGTGAGTGAACAGAAGGACGAGAAACTGTGTAAGGTTGCCTGAAGGGTTGATAAGAAATCGCAAAGTATAACCTATAACTTTGGTGTGAAGATATATTCTTTCTAGGAGATGAAATGTGGAGCGCTCAATGCATAATGATGTATACTTTAGGTATTATAACTTTAATATATATTGGGATCATAATAGCACCTACAAGTCTAATATGCATGAAATCTATCACAAAATAAGAGGGGTAAGATGTGGAGCAAAAAGTCTGAACATGTCTGGGCATATTCTCTGTGAAACATGACCTAATGATAACCTAATGTGCATGCCCACTGTGAAATGTAATCTGACACTGAAGCATGATATTTGGTGACAAGATCTGACCAATAGATTTAGAAAAGTATAATGATGTCAAAACTGTTGCTACTATCATACGTCCTAGAGGTGTGGAAAAATGACCAATTCTCACAGCAAAAAAGATGGGTGCACAGCTCAGTATCTTTAGTCCTGGATTTTTTTGTCAACAAATAAATCCTGCTGCCCTCTGAATGCTGACTTCTCTTGGTGATTTTTTGAAGATCTTTGAGGAATCTTTTTAGACATTTGAACACGGTCAAGTCATAGACTCTGGTCTTGATCTGTGACTTAGCTTACACTTCAGTCACCTCTACTCTGAATGGTACAAATATTCAAAGAGTAAAATAAAACAAATATTTATTTATTTAGGAATTTGAATCAATGAGAATCTGTCTTTCTTTTGCAGTGATATCATGTTTTACTCGGCATTGTAGAAAAATGTTAATTGAGGCAATTTTTCTATCAGTGTTGATGGCATTTAATACATGTATGCATCAGCGGGGACTCTTAAGACCCTAGACACTATTTATCATTCTGCATTCAGATTTATCACTGGTGATAATTGTAATACTCATCACTGTGAGCTGTATGCTGAGGCAAGGTGTGTTTTATTTATCTATAAGGCCTTTACAGGTCTTTTGCCTCCTTACATTACCTCATTACTGTCTTTTATGCACACTCTTACCATACACACTCAAATGATTTGATTACACTGCAGCTTCAAAAATCCAATTTTATTCACAATTCAACCTGCAAAAAATTGCAAAACAATCTAAAGCTGGACTCATTTATGTACTTAGAGAATCTCAAGCTTTAACTTTATCTTCTTTTACTTCCGACTGCTCTTGTTTTGGTTGATCAATTTGTTTTTAAAAATTCAATACTTTATCTTTAAGCATTATATTTTTATTGTTGTCCAAGTTTCTTACTTGTGTGCTGATAGTTGTGCTGACTCAGCTACACTGTAAACGAGGCCTCCGTACATCATTGTACTCCAAGTTTAGCTAAAGGTTAAACAGATGAATGAACATGGTGATAGTATCAGGATGCTTTATTGCAGAAATGAGGGCATCCCTCAGTAGGACAATTCTGCAGTTACTTGATGTTCTGCTGGAGGGTAGTATCACACAATAGATACTATCATCTTCTGAATTACGGCTGCATTTATAGTTGGTCTCTGCATGTTAACCTACCACAGAAGTCTGACTGATTATATTCAGATGGATTTTCATCGGCATAAAGATCATATTTTATTATCTTAGTATCTGTGATCTGGCACTGACAATCAAATGCTCAATTGTGTCTAAGTTACTGCATATTTTTGCCTGAGGCACAGTTACGAACTACAATTACTGATTTACTTATTTGCCCCAGCAGTTGCAGTACAGTGTGTTCAACTGCCCACCAGATGGAGACCTTTTCCACATTTTTACCTCTCACTGGCACTCATTGTTTCTTGTGCTGCAGCAAAACAGATATATTGAGCAAATTACATGTAGAATGAAAATTTGTATTGGGATCACAATTCCAACGTTTGAAAAACACATTATCAAAATATCTACAATATTCAGTCTGCCACTCAAACTATTGATCACTTTTTAAAAAATCTTTCAAGGGTGTTAAACATCCTTGTGTTTCTCCCACAGTGTGTATAAATGAGCCTTGTCCTGAAGGAGCTTCTGTAGAGTCCAGCGTTAAGTGAAGGCGCCTGGCAGGTTTTTATTTTGTTTTGGAGTCGCACAAGTTTGTGAGGAAAGCCACCTCACTGTCAGTCTGTGTGGAAGGAGCGGCGATCTGGAAGAACATCATACAGCAGAGCCTGGAAGTCCATGAAACATTTTCCTGCAACTTGACAGACAACAGCAGCTTCCACTGGCACACCAACAGAGTGACAGAACACTGCATGTTCTTGGCTCACATGTGGGACTGCCAGTGTGCAGAGGAGATATGGGTATTTCCAACAAACCCATGATGTCAGAGAGAGGAACAAATATGAGGGAGAACACAAAGCAGCTTTAACAGTTTCCATTGTTTATGGAGAAGTAACATACAGGGGTCTGAACTCTTTTTTTCCTCATTAGAATGAATCGTAGCTGAATTTTTATCATCTCAGTGATTACACTCTATGCGTGCCCGAGCATAAGCTTGAGTTAATATAAATATGATCCAAATCTTTAAGTATTTCTCAAGCACGAGTTAATCCTAACAGCAGAGCAAAACTAAAATCATTCTACATTTGTCCTAAAACCACTCGGCTGAAAGAAAATGATGACAGTTTAATATCTAGAGATGTAGAGGAGGAGGAGGAGGAAGCTGAGGAACAGTGGAGCAAACAGGGCAGAGCCGAAAGAAGCATTAAAATGAAAGAGCAGCAGAAAAAGAATAAAGGAAATACTGATAAGAGAGACGTGTTACTGACCGTAATGCTGAGTGATGTTTCACAGCTTAGCTTAGATTTCAACAGGCTTCTTTCAAAAACTCTGTTGTGCAGTATATTGTATATTTGCACACACTGTTGTTATTGTTGCTTTAACTTATAAACTGCTCCTTTTTTCATATAAATAATGTTCAAACAGACAGTATTAGCCCTCCTCTGTGCTCCCTGTGAGGTTAATGGTTTGTAGGTGGTGTGACATCAGAACATCAGACTGCTGTGATGATGAAAAGATGTGAAACAGTGTAGGAAGCCATTAGACTTTACATTTTAATTCATTTATCACTTCCAGTAATCATACTTGGCACCATGTGGGCAAATGGATTCCATTCTGTGTCCTGTTTGCTCTCACTCTGGGATTCAGGATGTTCTGGATTCAGAGCTCATTTTTATTTAAGGCATTTGATTTCTGTACATGATTTGTGTTTCTTTATTTACTGGGTTTTGTGTTTTACAAAATTAACTGAAAAACTGAAGTGACGAGAGGAAAAATGAAAGCCGTATTTAAAATCTAATGAAATACAATGCATATTACTTGTTTTCTGTGACTTCAACAAGCAAAGGAACAAAAAAAATTACATGAATAAGTACATATAACTGTCCAAAAATAAACACACTTACACGCACAAATTTATTACTGAATTAACAGGATTTATCAATACACAGCAAAGTCACTGAGAAAATGAGGCAAAGTTTAAGCTTGTTTCCTTTTTACAGTGAGCAAGGTCACAAATGTCTGACAGTTGCAGTAGAGGAAGTACTTAGACCTTTTATTTATGTACTAATTCAGTTTTGGGTTTTTTTGTTTTTTTAAATGCTCCATTACAAGTAAAAGTCCTGCATTAAAAATTCTACTCAAATTAAATTCATGAGTATTCATGGCAAAATACAATTAAAGAGCTGAAGTAGAAGTACTCTTGTGGTTCATCTGACGTATATATTATTACATAAGTCATCATTAGATTATAGATAGTGAATCCTCGGTGTGTCAGCAGCATGTTAATGTTGTAGCTGCAGGTGGAGCCATTCTGAACTATTTTATATAGAGTTTTATATACGGGGACACCAGATAAATCTGAGAGGTTGTCAGATGATTAATGGGAAAGAAAAGCAGATAAAAGTACTGATGTTTAAATCTGTTTATCGTTTTTCTATAATCGTCCATCTAATCTTTGGTGAGATATTGGACCATTTGAACATTTATTAAAATGAACTCCTGTGAGAAGTTCAGAGGGGAAAATCACTTCTTGGTAGAGCTGTTAAAAAAATTATAAACATTCAGACTATGACTCTGACTACTGCTTTAAAAAAAGATAGAAAAACTAAAGGGATTAATTTTATGATGTTATATTTTAACCGTTTGTTCTTTTATCCAGGTCAGGTCTATCTATTTCTGTATAAAATCTCATTTTTAAAAGTCATTTAGGCAGACAAATAAATGAAGAGGAGTGGAAGTATAAAATATGACAACAATATAAAAAATCCAGTAATGTACAGGAATCTTCAAATTCTACTGAAGTACAGTACTCAAGTAAATCTGCTTATTTTCCTCCACTTAGAATTAATGATACTTGAAAAAGATCTAAACATTGATATTGTGATTGTACAGGAATTTTACTTTTGGTAAATCAGAGATCCTTTCCAGATCGTTCACAGCAGGTATTTGGATTTTCATAGCAGGAAATGCTCTGATGTTACTAAACGCATCAACAATGCCTCTTCCAGGACTGTCAAACTGAAGCTTTTACAAGAAATTCAGCCACCAGCAATTTTATCATGTATATCTGTATGTTTCCTACTGTGGCATGTCAAAATATTTTAAATAAAGATGGTCGGTTGGTGTGTATACTTCTGTACCCGCGAGGATTGGAAATATTACACCTTCATCACTCTTATTAGTAGGAAGACTCACCCACTAAGCACATGTAATTCCCAGATTTGCCTCAGTCACCCTGAATCTGAGCAGAATAAATTAAACACTTAAGAGGGTCTACAGGTCTTTCACAAAATATGCCTAAAATTTAATATGAAAAAGAACATCATCTTGGAACTTTCTGAGACTTAAGCTGCAGACAAATTAATATAAAAAATGTTTCGCTTAGATATGTACACACTAATACTGGGACCTCACATGTTCTACAGTTCTACAATTTAATTTAGCAGAAACTCTTATCCAGAGTGATGTACATCTGAGAGGAGATACAACACAAGCAAGGATGTAGTTAGGTGAAAACAACCTGGATACAAGCCATAAACAAGCTTGTGTGATAATAGGACCGTGGTGCCTACAGGCATTAAGGATAAGGTAATAGGATTTTTTGTTTTGTTTTGCAGTCTGTCAGATGTAAAGGTGTTCAGTGAAGAGTTGGGTATTTAGTCTTTTCCTAAAGACTGAGAGAGACTCTGCAGATCGAACAGAGTTTGGTAACTCGTTCTACCATCGAGGAACCACAGAGAAGAAGAGTCTAGCTATAGACTGGCCTTGTTGTGGTGGTTGGACCAGGAGCCTTTTGTTGGCCGAGCGTAGTGAGCTGGAGGGAGTGTAGACCTGAATGAGAGTTCAGCGGGCAGCAACTGGAAGCCAGTGAAGCAATCTGAACAGTGGGGTGACATGCTTTTTTTTGGCTGGTTGAAAACCAGACACTCTGCTGCATTCCGGATCATCTGCAGAGGTTTGACGATGTGTGTCGGGAGAGCCTGTACCAGGAGTTGTGCTGCATGTTCAGACAGCAATGGTCTGATCTTCCTGATGTTGTACAGGACGAATCGACACGACCGAGCAACAGAGGCCACATGAGCCTTAAAGGTTAGCTGGTCATCGATCATGACACCCAGGTTTCTGGCAGACTTTGTGGGTTTCAGTTGGGTTGATTCAAGCTGGATGTTGATTTCCTGTTGTATAGAGGGACTGGCTGGAATGACAAGGAGCTCAGTCTTGGAGAAGTTTAGTTGAAGGTGGGGTTTTTTTTTCATCCATGCTGAGATATCTGCAAGTCATGATGAGACTGGGGGAGAGACCATGTGATTGTCCGGGGGGAACATCGTGAAAATATGGGTATCATCAGCATAGCAATGACATGAGAAACCATGGGGGTGGATTATTGCACCAAGTGGGGTTGGATATATTGAGAAGAGGAGGGGATCGAGCACTGACCCTCGAGGAACCCCTGTGGATAGGCTGTCCAGTTCAGGCACTTCTCCCCTCCAAGATACTCTGAAGTATCTTCTTGAGAGGTAGGACATGAACCAACAGAGGGCTGATCCTGAGATGCTGGGTACAGAGAGTATGGACAGGTATACAACTAAGAACTGGGAGCTCAGTATAAAAGCTTGGTTTGTATTTCATTCTGGTGTACAGTGGATGCTGCAACAACATTTATGCGGTTTAACCAAAACTGAACAAAAGACATGACAAAATACATTATACATTATAGGGCAGCATTTCTGCAACAACATTAATATATTTTTTTAAAAATCTCTCACATGTGCAATATGTATAATTCTGAATCCGTCCAAAATTGCATAAAATCGGCGAGTCTTGGAATACGAATACAATGTGTTGAACAGGAGATAAGGAGAATGAAGATCGAATAGAAGACACATAATGGCATCATGGTATCTGTTGATGTGTAAAAGTAATGCCTGGCGTCTAAAAATGGTTTCACTGCAGACAGATTTACAGTAACACAGTGACTCAAATATCATGATACTTTGCCTGATATGTCACATAAACAAAGATGCTGAAGTGAATCTTGTCCAGTGAAACCCAGAAAACTTCCCAGTGTCTTATTTTAACTACATCAAGAGGAATTTACTGTGTCCACTGTCATTGTGGTGTGTGTGTGTGTGTGTGTGTGTGTGTGTGCGCGCGCGTGTGTGTGTGTGTGTGTGTGTGTGTGTGCAGCTGTGTGGAGGGTAAATAAACAGAGGGAATCTCATCTGCTTGTCTCATTCCTGTCACTGAGTGGGACTGATGTGTGTGAAGGAATCAGGGTGGATATAACTCTCTTTGTTCTTGTTGTCAGCAGTTAACAGCTTGGTCTGTGGCTCAGTGTTTCACATGTGTCCCTCTCTAGCTCTGTGGGGGCATATGTGTGTGTGTGTGCGTGTGTGTGTGCGTGCATGTGTGAGAGAGACACTGGAGAAGGTTAGTGAACACAGTGAAACAGAAATGTGTAGTGTATGTGTGTTTGTCTGCGTACATTGCTTGTTGAGTGGTTTTATGTGTCCTTGTAATGAGAATAAAGAGTTTTTCTTGCATTTTGCTTTAGAGAGATGTCAGTAATTGTCATTGTCCTGCTGGAATGTGGCAACTGGGTTTTCTCAGCTATTTACTGCACTCTAAGAAATTTCCCTGTAAATTTACAGTAAAGAGCTGGCAGCTAAAGTTGCCAGCAGCGCACTGTTATTTTACAGTAATCGTACCGTATTCTACAACAACAGTTTATTACTGTAAAAAATATTACGGTATTATGCTGTTTAGAGAGCTATTTCCTAGGGCTTTCAAAATGAAAGCCCCAGGAAATAGCATAGCATAGAAATGGCTCAGACAAGAGATGACTTTTCAACATTAAGCTTTTATTAAAGCCAACTCTGTATCAAACATAGTTCAAAAACTGACCTATCTAACCCATTCAATTTTAGTAACATACAATCATTCCTCATGCTGAACAGGTTCCCATTGTGCATGTTCTAGTTCAGGTACACTGAGTTTGATTGAACACATTCAGCAGCTAACAAATGTCAAGTAATTCAAGTCTTGTAAAATAAAATCTATAAAAACAATTAATGATATTTAACAGGTTGTCAACAATCTGTTTAAAAATTGCATATCATATTTCAGGAACCCTGCCTTTAGAATCAGTCTTTCGTAACTCGATCATGTTCAATAAACACCTAGTCATGGAACAAACCTGGAACTGAAGTATTTTATACTGAACCCAACACAATACTGAGACTTGTTACCTTAAAATGACAACATGAACATCTGGTTGCAGACTGGGCTTTTGCTTTGTGAAAGTGAGGTCCTGTGTGTAGTGATGGCTGATCGAGGCTTTGTTGAAGCTTCGACACTTCATTCAAAACATGCTTCATTACTCGAGGCCTCAATGACACACAGTGCTCGAGTAGGACATCTAGTGGTCAATAAAATGAAGTGCAATCAAGACGTGGTCGTTGGTTCATGGATTGTTTTGGATTTGATTCGCCATGCACACATTCCTGTTTGACTACACTAGATGATTGTATGGGTTGTAGTGGACACAAAAATAATATTACTAGTAATAATAATGACAATAACTATTGAAGAGCACGTTTCTTATTTCCCGTGTTTGTCTGTATCCCTATATACTCTTTGCTTATATTCTGTGTTATGAAACATTTAAACGGTGCTGCTACATTCATGAGATGCTCTACAAATACAGACTGATGTCATTTTCACATGGGGCTGGTGCAAATAAAGATTTTATGGATTATTATGGATTTTGTCAAAGTATGTCTTGGGGTTTATTGGTAAAGAGGTCAGTAAAGAGGGTGTCCTTATGTAACTGGTTATGAGGTTTTATTGAGAAATAATTTATCAACAGTATTGGGACCACTGTTCCCTCTAAGCTGCGCGCGATACTTTTTTTTTTTTTTTTTTTTTTGCCATTTTTGAGTTTTTTTAACTTGAGTCTCGACTCGATCGTTTTTCTCAGGAGGTTGGACTTTAGCCTTTGTGCTGGAGGGTTGAACCCTCAGTTCCAAGACTTTCAAAGCCTCCACACCTCCCGAGTCCTCAGGACCTGAGCTTTCACACAGTCTGAGGGCTGAAATTTTCTAAGTCCCACAGTAGTTCTCTGTTAGATTGAACTTCCAGACAGTCCAAGGACTGATATCTTCTAAGTTCCTGAGTAGTTCTCTGTTAGTTTGAACCTTCACACAGTCTGAGGACTGAAATCTTAAAAGTTCTTGAGTAGTTCTCTGTTAGTTTGAACCTTCAGACAGTCTGTTAATGTTTCGATTAAATCTTTAAGGTTTTTCTTTTTAAATGTTTTACCACCTTTTAATGTTTAATTTTCTTTTTAAATCCTTCATTGTATTTTCAGTGTAATTCCTATTTGAACTTTTATTGTCTTTAAGATATAATTTTCTAATTAAACATTCAATTTTTTAATTAAATGTTTTGTCTATTTTTGGATAGGTGTAGTGAGAGACAGACAGGAAACAGGGGAGAAGAGTCGGGGGAAGACTTGCAGCAAAGGGCCACTAGCGGGGACTCGAACCCGGGACGCTGCGTCGGGGACCAGCCCCTGTACATAAATCACCCGCTTAACCCGTTGAGCTATATGGGCACCCAAGTGTTATCCTTTTAAGGGTTTAATAATCAGATTAAATGTTTTGCATTTTTTTAAATGTTTAACATTCTTCTTGTGTCATTGTATTTTTTAAATGTTTAATGATGGAAAATACTTTATCTGTAATTTCTAATATTTGTATTTTAAAAATTTTGTTTAATTTCATAATGACATGTATTGTATCGTGTTGAATTATCTCATTCCATATTTTTGTCTGTTTAATAGAGTTAAACATTAAATTACATTACATTCTATTAAACAGACAAAATATGGAATGAGATAATTCAACACGATACAATACATGTCATTATGAAATTAAACAAAATTTTTAAAATACAAATATTAGAAATTACAGATAAAGTATTTTCCATCATTAAACATTTAAAAAATACAATGACACAAGAAGAATGTTAAACATTTTAAAAAATGCAAAACATTTAATCTGATTATTAAACCCTTAAAAAGACAAAACATTTAATTAAAAAATTAAATGTTTAATTAGAAAATTACATCATAAAGACAATAAAACTTCAAATAGGAATTAAACAGAAAATACAATGAAGCATTTAAAAAGAAAACTAAACATTAAAAGGTGGTATATGTACATATAATTTAATTGTATTTAATGTTTAACTCTATTAAACAGACAAAATATTGAATTAGATAATTCAACAATATACATGTCATTATGAAATTAAACAAAATTTTTAAAATACAAATATTAGAAATTACAGATAAAGTATTTTCCATCATTAAACATTTAAAAAATAAAATTAAACAAGAATATTAAACATTTAAAAAATGCAAAACATTTAATTAGATTATTAAACCTTTAAAAAGACAAAACATTTAATTAAAAAATTAAATGTTTAATTAGAAAATTACATCATAAAGACAATAAAACTTCAAATAGGAATTAAACAGAAAATACAATGAAGCATTTAAAAAGAAAACTAAACATTAAAAGGTGGTATATGTACATATAATTTAATTGTATTTAATGTTTAACTCTATTAAACAGACAAAATATTGAATTAGATAATTCAACAATATACATGTCATTATGAAATTAAACAAAATTTTTAAAATACAAATATTAGAAATTACAGATAAAGTATTTTCCATCATTAAACATTTAAAAAATAAAATTAAACAAGAATATTAAACATTTAAAAAATGCAAAACATTTAATTAGATTATTAAACCTTTAAAAAGACAAAACATTTAATTAAAAAATTAAATGTTTAATTAGAAAATTACATCTTAAACTTCTTAAATCTTTTTAACAATAAAACTTTTCAAAAGTTTAATTGTATTAATTTTTTTTTGTTTGATTTAATTGCTTTTTGTTATGTAGTTTATTTCTTTAATCTTCTTTTTCTGTCAAGATTTTAACCCCAACCTCAAAAATGAAATAAACCCTTAAATCACAATGAAAATACTTCTGTTGTCACAATCATGAGTTAGTCAATTATTCAGTTCATCAATTCAACTTTATTTGTTTAGCACCTTTTACACAGATGACAAAACTAAACAAGCAAAGAGAAAAAAAAACTATGATTAAAACTCAAAAACATTAATTAAAAAAAAAAAAAAAAAAAAAGAAAAAAACATTTAACATGGTAATAAAATATGTTGTGTCCAGGGGATGGAGGGAGTTTATTGAAGTCTTCTTGGGCTCACATGGGAAATCATTTAAAATATAAACTTGATATTCAGTCTAAGAAAACTGCAGAGCGACAGAAGAACCAACAATATCTCCTGTTTTCTCCTTTAATGAGTCGACTCTTCTTGTGCTTTCAGACCAAAGAACTACAGACTCTTCACAACCTGCTCAAACTCTTGGTACAGGACCTCACCACACGGGTCAAGAAGGTTTCCTTCTCATTTCTACTCTGAAGCTCACCTTCTCCTGCTCAAACTGCTGACAAATGTTTCTGCTGCTCTAAAGTCTGGTCTCCAGAACTTCCTAAAAACTCTCAAAGTCTCTTCTGCTGCAGGTTGCTTTGTAGAACTGTTCCAGAAAACCTCACTAAACCACATGGAGGGGCCTCAAGATAGTCGTCCAAATGAAACCGTACAAAAACCAAACTAGCACAACCCAAACGCTAAAGTCTCCTGCAGCCTACCAGAGAACCTCTGAGAACAGAGAATCAGGACAGGAACTCTTACCTTCTGGACAACCAACGCTGGTTCACAAACAAGAATACAGAATGTGTCTGACCAAAAACCTCTGAAGACTCACTACAGCCAAGATAAAGACACAACTCAGCTGCACCAAATCCACTAATCACTGCACACATTAGCACCATGTGCTAACTGTGGCTAAAGAACCACATTTACCAAGACAACTATCCAGTACAAAGCCCTAAAACACACCAAGAAACACATTAAAGACTATTTTACTGCTGGAAGCTGCAAGCCAACGCCTAAAGAACAAACTAAAGCAATGGAGCCAAACCCGGTTCTGTGGTGAAGAGAAGCAGAGGAAATGTTTGTCTGCAGCTAAATAAAGCAGGAAGACACTGAGCTGCTCAGGTGTTCCTGATAACACCAAGCAGCCACCTGGACAGCCAATAGGAACACAGCTTCCTGGAAGTCCAGAGGGCGGGGTTAGTGAAGGAAATTTAGTTTAAAGTTGAAGCAGAAAGTTAACAAAGAAAGTTGAAAACCACCTTCTGATACCTGAAATCTCTGAGTTTTCACACAAAGAACACCTGAACATGTCAAACTGGTTTCATAGTAGAACCATCATTGTAAAAACGTCATAGTATGGTGTGTTGCTCAAAAAACATTAGGACCTGGCTGTCAGGGGACAAACATGTAAGAAACATGAGAACAGAGAGAACCCAACCAGTAGGTCACAGTTTATCATCCCCCAGTCATCTCCTGAAGTCCATATGGTGAGAGACATCAGTATCTGGTTGTTAATTTACCAGAGGATGCTTATAATCATGCTGATGTGGTCTGTACTCTACAGTATTTTAGTGACTCAATAAATGCCTAAGTTGTTTTTTTTTAATGCTTTTCAGTTTTTAATAAACATTTAAGAGCCTATATGTAATCAATAAATGGCCTTTGCCTATCTTACGAAAAACTCACTCAGAACTCTGATATGTTAACAGTACTAAATAAATCAATAAATACATGCATACACACAAAAATAAGTTAATACATTAACTGTGTTAAGATAAGATTTAGATTTTTAAAAAAGTTGTTTATGTTTTTGCAGAATCCAGTATTGCTCACTGGTTGGTCATTACATTTTGTTAGTTTGATTTCACTGTTTAAAATGATGCCACCTCTTTTCAGACAGAACCTGTGATAATAAAACAATACAAAATTTTTAGTTCCGTGTTAATAAAGCACTTAAAGCTTTAAGTATGGCTAAATGCTTTTTTCAAAATTAAATATATCACTCCTTAGGTGGTAGTGGCCCCAAGTTCAGTAAAGTTGGAAAGATATTCACAGATTCGGACTTCCAGCATCAATAACTCATTAGATATAGGTTGTCAAAACATAAACGGTGCCTCTTTCCCATTGTTGCAAGGCAGACAATGTGCTACAAGCCCAGTTTTATCATAAGTAGCTGTCTTTCAAGCTACAGGAATAACATTGGTGTCTATGGAGTGAACAGGGTCCGTCTGCAATTTGCAAAACCACTGCAACAGTAAAGAGAGACAAATATTCAATAACTTCACTCTTATACATTGTAGTGTCACTAAAATCACTGCAGCCTTCAACTGGCTCCTGTTGTCAAAGTGTTTTAACAGAAATGTAAATGCTGTAATTTGATTCTTTTAATGAACCATGTAACTTGAATGGATGTGATGCTGGTGTGACCACAGTGCACACGTCTGATGTTGCTCACAGTGGTCCAAGGGACGCTCAGGGAGTTTGTGTGTTTGCTCAGACTCAGGAAAAATTACAGGGAACATTGTTTGGGACTCAAGCAGTTCCTTCTTTTACTCACTATCTCCCCAGCCTTAGAAAAAAAGAAACCTGTTCACACGGCACAGATGAGGCTGAGGTACACAGGAAATGTTTGGCTCCATTGTACAAGTTTGGGTAAACAGTTTTGTGGGTTGCCCAGTAAGCCAGTGGGTCTGCCGTTCTTTCTACAATTGCATTCGCTGTGGCGCTTTGCATTTGCCAGGCTCTACTTGCGTCTTCGTCTAATAGGCTCCACAGTTGAACTGAAAAATATTGAAGATCATCATCATCATCACCAGAAATGTCAGTCATTCCCTATTCAGAAGAGAAAAAAAAATACCTGTGGAAGGTGCTGCTGGTGGTGGAGGACGAGGCTGTGGTGGTGCTTGTGACGTAGATGACTGCTGCTTGGCATTCTTTATGTTAATTGTTGTGCATTCTGTTATTAAATGTTCTTTCACACTGGCTGCCGCTGATTGGTGAATCCAAAAGTTTTGAACTGCAGAGCCACAAGTGTAGCAACAGTCAGTGAACTGTTCTTTTCTTTGGTTTGTAGTCTGTCAGCTAAGCACCTGACAAGGTTCTGTGCCAGGTGTTGTGGCATGGGGGTGGTGAGTTGGGAATATATATATATATATATATATATATATATATATATATATATGTATATATATATATATATATATATATATATATATATATATATATATATATATATATATATATATATATATATATATAAAATCTATCTAGCTATCTATCTATCTATTCTCTACGAAATACGAAATCTGACATACTACTAACTCTCAAAGCAAAAACAACAGCAAAAAAACCAATCTATTCTGCGAAAAACAATTCAAATGAACAACACTGAATAGGGATCTCCTATCCCGGAACACTCGATCCCGCTGAGTGATTCACATAACAAACCGAACCAATCAGGTGATTCGAAGCAGTTGAGTGCTTCAAACGTCACTGAAGTGATTCAAACGTCACGAGTCACGTGACCAAACCACGCCTCGGCACAGTGGCTCGATACGTTTGCTTCATGAGCTACAGCGCATGTGTCGAAGCCTCGGGTATCAGAGGACCATCACTACCTGTGTGGACAGGAGCTGTGGGTTTACATGAAGTCCCACTCAGAGTCCATCAGTGTTTTTATAAAGGAGGCTACATGGGGATTTAAAGTAGATGTCTTTTTCTGAAGCAGCTTCCTGACCTCTTGGACATCATCTTCTCCTGGCTGGCCTTTGTTCCCCTCTCAGGGTTGATACCAAGAAAGAGCCTACAACGGAATGACAAAGAAAGAATATATTAGGTGTGTAGGCAAAGATCCCTTAAACTTAATATGGAACTCTGTCACATTAATCAAAAAAAAACCAAACAAACAAACAGGAAACTCAAATTATTAAGCAAAACAGAGGCTTCCACTTAAAACAGCTATTTAGTTCAATACACATTTAAATCTAATTTTTGCAGCCGTTTGCATAACAAGCAAATTTATCTTTCCTAAGTGGAGAGAAAAGCAACATGACACATCCTACAATCCTTTTTAAAACTTGAAATTACCTAAATGCTCAAAAGCAGACAAGTACATGTGGAGATGTGATAACAGATCAGTGGAGCATCACATTGGATATTTAATGGAAAATTACACAAAAGACAGAGATAGCTAACCTAACCTAGCTGGATCTGGTTGCTTAGAAATCTGGTTTAAAAGAAAGAGCCAAAGTTCTGTCCACTCTGCAGCCAAAGGGGAGGATGCTAGCTGCTAGCTAGCTAGCTTCTAGCTAACAGTGTGGGGAAACGTTAGCATTCATGCTAGCTGCTAGCTAACAGTGTGGGGAAACGTTAGCATTCATGCTAGCTGCTAGCTAACAGTGTGGGAAACGTTAGCATTCATGCTAGCGACTCGTGGCTAACACCAAGCAGTGACTAACTGGCTATGTTTATGTTACTGTCAAAGAATAAAACATAAAATAGACTGACAGAAATAAAAGTAAGGCTGACTTTTTAATAATCACAGTTACCTTGTTCAGTGAACCGGAGCAGGATGGATCAGCTACAGGTGGTCCCTGCAGGTCTGAGGGCCGAAAATCATCGTCCTCAGTTCTTCCTTTTCTCCACATCTTCCCTCAGTAATGAGTAAAATCACTGATACATACTATTTTAAACCTATTTCGTCACTTCTTTGTGTTGACTGTTTGCTAAATGCGGTGATATGCAGGAAGATTTGCCGAGACGAGTAACGGTCGGACTGCAGCAACAGTTACACTCAAATCAACCCAAACCAGAAAAATACTGTAATCTGCTGTAAGATTGTACGGTAGCTTGCTGTTAGTATTTTGTTCTTGAAAAACACGTGAATTTACAGTATTCAGCTGTATTTACAAAGAACGGTATATTACTGTACAAAATATGCTGTATTTTTACAGCAATTTGTTACAGTGTGTGTGTTAGAGCACACCTTGTGTACTTTTTCAATTTTGTTTTTATTCAGCAACAGTGAATAACTGTGGTTTAGAAATAATGTGGCCTCATCCCATGACTAGTTTTGAGTCTGGTGATCATAAAGGAATGTGTTAATGATAAACAGGAGGGAATGTTAGAAGGTTTTTTTTATATTATCATTAATGATAATGGCTGCATAGTGGTGTAGTGATTAGCACTTTTGCCTTGCAGCGAGAAGATCCCTGGTTTGTGTTCCGGCTTTCCCGGGATCTTTCTGCATGGAGTTTGCATGTTCTCCCTGTGCATGCGTGGGTTTTCTCCGGGTACTCCGGCTTCCTCCCACAGTCCAAAAATATGCTGAGGTTAATTGATCATTCTAAATTGCCCATAGGTGTGAATGTGAGAGTGATTGTTTGTGTCTGTATGTGGTCCTGCGACAGACTGGCGACCTGTCTAGGGCGTCCCCTGCCTTTGCCCTAAGTCAGCTGTGATAGGCTTTTTCAGCCACATATGTTATTTGATTTTGTCATTCATTCAGTTAGCAGGTGAGTTTTTGTGAAGTCTAGTTCTGCTGTGTGTCAAAATGTCATGTCCTTTTATTAATGGTGCAGTGGATGAAGGAGCAGCATTACTGTGTAGAGAATTAAGTATTCTTTGGGATTCTTTGAGATTGTTATCATGCTGTGCATAGATGTTGTTGCATTTCTGGACAGTTGTCTTTTAGAGTGGTAGTGTTTTACATTACAGTTCATAATCTACATCCACAACCTAATCTGTCCTTACATGTGGCAGCAGCTGAAGATGAAATATAAGAACATTGTTCAAACAGGTAAGAAGTCGGCATAATCTCATGGAGCTACCTCATTTTGATCATGTTTTACATTGTAAAGTAGCCTAAATATTAAGTGGCTGTTTGACTGTGCAGTGGTTTTATCCCACACATAGCCTAAATGTCTGCATCCATATCATGTTCTGTCAAACAATTAAGCCTATTTAAACTAACACAGACTTCTACTCAGCCAACAGAAAGAAAGCAGATGCCTGTAAAAAGGGAGGTGGCCCAGCACCACCACCTGTAACGGAGGCAGAGGAGCTGGTCCTAAGCCAGAATTTGGGAAGGCCAGTGGCTGAGGGAATCCCTGGAGGGAGCTCATCCTCTGAGACCACATCCCAAGACACAAGTGCTTTTATAAAAGTAAGTGTGTGCGCGCGTGTGTTCAGCTTTTATTTTTATTTCATATTATTATGTAAAATAAATATATATCTATCTTCAGAGTTGTCCTTGTGTTTTGTCTCTTTCCAACCTTTCAGACTGTCCTGTTTGAGATCTAGACTCCACAAAGGCCATTACAGATGATTCCATTAATATTTTATCTGATAATTACACAATTTGTCCAAATGCTAGCCTTAGCAACCAAGTTATGAGTCATAACTTAGGACATTGTAATAAGTGCTATTTGGGTGAATTAAACATTTAAAATCTTAGGTAGGACATGAAGTAGTACTTTGTGTTGAATACTTGGTGTGCTCCTGAAAGTGCAGCCTCTGGCTGTGTAGAAAAACTTACAGGGGTTAAAATGAACGAGGAATTCTTCCTGAATAAGCCTTTTGTATTGTAAGTATATTTTGAGTGAAATCATCAATTTAAAACGTAAATTGTGCACTTTAGTGATCATCTGTTGCGGTAGGTGGCGCTGTCTATTAAAAGTGCTCTAAACTTAAAGGAAGTGTACAGCCCTGTAGGTGCAGCCTCCGGCTCTGCAGACACATACTATTGAACCAAACGACAACAAGATTCTCAGAGGGCGGAGCCAGAGAGCAGCGATTGGTCAGACCATAGATAATATAGAAGCCAGCACGCTAGCGTATCTAGTCTATGTATATCTATGGTCGGTACGTCTGGTAGCATCTCTGGCTGTTGTTGGCCTTGTTTTTGGAGTAAAACACAGTAAGAAGATAAATACTTCTAACCTGTAGCGTTATTTTGTTGTACGTTAAGTCAGCGACTTGTGAAGAGTTGTGTTTTGTCGTGTTTGAGCTGTTGGTCCGGACGCGTTAGCTAGCTAAGCGGCTAAGTTAGCTAGCGGGCTAAATAACACAGGTGGCTAACTTACCGCTGAACACCTGTGTTAGTTGCTGCAGCAGCTGTCTGTCATTATTAGAATGAACTTCTCAACCTGTATTTCTCTGCTGTGTATTTTAGCTATTAAAAAGTTATTTTACTTTAAGGTTATCTGAAACCCGTTCAGCTACACTGAAGTTTAACATTCAGCTGGTTTTAATGAAACCGCGCTTAACATTGCGCAACACTACCTCTCTGAATCTCCATAATTGCATTAAATTCCTTCTCTCTTCCACTGCTTAAGTTCAATCCAGTATCTAAAGTGACATTAATAATGAATAAACTAACAACCAGCCATTGTATTTATTTATTACTGCATGTATTTGTAGTAAAACATGAGTTGAAACATCCTACTTTTGGATCTAGAGCTGCACAAGCCATTCATTTTCAGTCACCTGACGAGTTAAACTCCCCTTTTTATGTGAGGTTGAAGTAGAAAATCTGAGTTAACAAAGAAAGTTGTTTATAATTTGCGATACCTGTTATCTCTGACTGAGGCTTTAGTTTTTGTTGTGCTGATTTACACGTAGAAACTTTGTTCAGGAAGATTTCTCAGTAGCTCAGAGGACAGGCTGCTTTTTACACAACCTTGTGAGAGAATGTCTGTCAATGCTTTCAGCAGAATTTAGAAACACAACACTTCCTAAACAGATATTTTGAGGCTGTGAGGTTGAACGTTTGAGAGTATATCAGTGTGTTTGTTTGTGATCTGTTTCTAGGTGGAAGCTGAATTAGTGAGGATGACTCCTGCTCCTGTCATCTCTAAGCTCCTCACACATCTTTACCTGCACATGAGGAAAATCACTCCTGTAGAATGCAGGTATGTTTGTCATTATTATAAAAAGATGTTGCCTGGTGACCTGTCAGAAACCAATTATACAGAGTCAGCCAAAATATTGTTCACACACATCAGGAAAAGAAAAACTTGCATAAATATTTCAATACCCAAATTTATTCAGACATCATGAGATTAATAAAAGTTATCTTTGGCCTCTACAATTACAAGAGGTGCTCAAAGTGGTGGCCACTGGTTTCCAGACATTTCTGTTGTGTTGTAGACGTCACTTGTTGATGCTCCATTCATGAGGGTAGCGCCATCTGTTGGGAAAACATCGTACAACAGGACACAGAGTTATTGTGATTTGATCAAACTTAGAAAGAGGAATCTATATGTGTAGAAGTACTTATACAAATGAAATATCTATAAAAAAAATTTTCTTTTCCTGATCTGTGTACATTATTTTGGCTGACTCTGAACTTAATGAGAACAAAACTGTCATTTAATTGTTGCTCTGAAAGCTTCTTTAGTGAAAACTGGCTGGTGTTCTGCTTTGAAACAAACTCCTGTTGAGGTCTGTGTTTTTAGGTTTAACCCCACAGTTTCTGAATGAACTGATAGTTTGTTTTTTTTTCCTGATCAATGTGGACGTTATAATTGATGGTAACATTTACTGATCATATAATCAGCATGACAATATAACAGTATAACATTCTGACCACCTGACTAATACTGTGTTGGTCCCTTTATGCTGCTAAAACTCCTCTGACCCAGTGGTTCATCAGAACCTCTGGGGATGTCCTGTGGATTCTGTGGATCCTGTGGGTTGCAGGGTGGGTCCTACCTAGACCAGGCTGATCCTGGACCATCCCACAGATGCTCAATCAGATCTGGATGTGGGGAGTGTGGAACCCAGGTGAACAGCTTAGCTCTGTGTTCCTCAGACCACTCCTGAGTAGTTTTAGTTCTTCCTGCTGAGGGTGGCAGCTGGCATCAAGGACTGCTGTTGCCATGGAGACGAGGGGGTTGTTTGTCCTGCAGTGTTTAAGTGGTGGTACATGTCAGACATCCACATGAATGTCAAAGTTTCCCAGCAGAATGTTGCATTAGAACAAGATGATGGATGTTGTTCTCTTCAGCAGTCAGTGGTCAGAATGTTGTGGCTGATCGGTGGATCTGTCTGCCTTTACTCTGAAATCCAGAGTTATACAAAAGTGTAGTGTGTGTGCAGTGCAGAAGAGATTTACTTTGTCTGCAGTTTTAGTGGTCCCATCAGAGAAAATCATATCCATATACAGAACCAGGGCTGGTTCAGTAAAGATTATAATAATAACTACATCAGATAATTCTTTGTCGCAGATGGAATTTTGCAGACAGATGTTTGAGAAGGTTTGCAGTTCTTGTTTTAGCAAAATACGTTATAATAGAAGGTCTTTATTGTCATTGTACATGAAATTATCTGCAAACCAGCAAAGTGTATCAGTCTGAGGTATCTAAAAATAAATAAGTAAAGAAAAATGCTTCTATAGCCAATAATAAACAGAATATTTTGAGGGAATATTCTAAAAAGGAAAGAAAAGCTCCATTCTCACTCCTCTCAGGATAAACCGTCATTAAAATTGACTTTAAATTTAGCTTCAACACGAGATCAAAACATTTAGTTTCATTACTGATATTGTCAAGTTTTAATAAAGTTCATGCTACTTTTATAAAATGATGAAAGTGAATAAATTGTATTTCTGTGATCTGTGTTTGATTTCTGTCTTTTCTCCTGTCATCCAGATGTTCAGAGGGAGATGATGCCACATCTGGTCCAGCTGATGGAAGGTCTTGAAGTTCTCTGACTGGCCTCGACTGAAGATGGTCGTCTCACTGGATTTAAGGTTCAGATGCTCAGTAACAAACTCCACCAATGAGCCAACAGGGAAGCTTTAGGTTTATTAAATGTTGCTATGAATGTATCGCTGTTTTTCTTTGTGAATGCAATGTGCTCCAACTGAAACTTGAATTAGAACTTAGAAGTAAATCCTGCCATCTGAAAGGATTTAGTTGCATTAATAACCTCATAACATTCTAATTTTTATTCCAGTCTTGGTTGGAAATAGAATCTCTGTATTGATTCAGGTAAAAACTGAACTTCACAGCATGTTGGAGCAAAACAACCAGATGAAAACTGTGATGGTGTTGGATTGTCAGACCATAATGTTGCAGCTCAAAGCAGCTTTTCTAGCTCAGTTCATTCTGACATTCAGCTATGAATCAACACAGCAGATGGTGATCCATGCTGTGGAAGTCTCACATCTCCTGATTTAATGGAGCTGCTTTGCACTTTTTACACTGTTTATTCACCAACACTTTATTTAATAAAAGTCCCATCTAGTTTTTATGAGGAATGTGATGTTTTAATTTCTCTGTGAATAACTGCAGTCTAATGTAACAGCTGGAGTTGTAACATCTGTCCTGATATTGATCATGAAGTATTGATCAGAATACTTATGGTTAGCAGTCATCCCTGAAGTTTTACATTAAAATCCTTACTTGTGTTGTGAACTTTGGTAAGAAGCAGAAACATTAGCGTTGCCATGGATACATGAGTGTTAAATTCTGTCCATGTTTGCATTTTGGGAAATTCAGTCCAGTTCCAGAATGTGGAGGAATTTAGTCTCAATCACAGACAACAAATATTATCTGAAAGTTGGGTTGTTCTTGTTTATCAGCACAATACAAAAAGATTAATGTTAGAAATATTCCAGTTAAGACCCTAGAATATCATGATTTATGTAAATTTACCTCAATAATATGAATGTTCAGGTTAAGATTGTACAGTGATATTTATTATGTAAGTTTAGCTTATTAAAGTTTATGACTGCACTAAAATATTATTTAAATTGACATCATTATTATAATATTTAGGGTCAGACCCTACAGTATTGAGATTAAGAAATCAAATATTCTATAAAATGTAAATACACTGAACTCATTTGGATATATTTTAGTGAGACGCTACAATATTATTTGACACAAATCTATCTAAATTAAAATTTTAATAATTTTCACGCCAAACATTTACTGGACTGATTTAAATATTAAAATCACTCCTTTCTAATCCTCTGCTGTACGTTCAAACCTGAGGCCTTAAATAGAAACACACAAGTATCTGATTGAAGGAACTTCTGCAGAGTCCTGGTTCCAGAACATGATGATAGAATTATAGACAAAGTTTATCAAAAGCTGCCTGAGAGTTTACAGGTTTTTATGTTAAATTTCTTCAGTAATTTAATGAGAGTTATCAGCAAAAATCAAGTGTTCATTTGATGAACTTCATTTCCTAAAACATCCAGAATTGGAGCTCATATCTTTGGCAGCTGTAAAGTTTCTGCTCCTTCAAAGTTCACAACACAATGAATGAATTCCTAAAACACTCTCAATGCTGGAGAGCGTTTGATGCTGAAGCAGTGATCAGTTTTTCTGTTTCTTCTCTGGAGATGCACAATGAGGGACGTCTGCAGCGACTGAGAAAGAATCTCACCACATCCTGACATGAGGAAAAAGACTTTATTGAAGACTACAATGAGAAAAACTATCAGACAGCAGATGGCTGCATTCAAGGTGAGCTCTGAACATTTGATCTGGAACAGGAATTCAATAACGACAGCATGAGCTTCATTTCAGTCTGTAGCTGCTGAATTCATGGATGAATCATCTGGCACTAGAGAGGAAGACCATCAAACATCCACGTCAGCTGATGGAGGTCCAAGAGTCTCACCGAACAAACAACCTACAGAGTGAAGACCTCAAATCTGATTGGACGGCCTCCTATTCAGCCACGTGTGAACAAATGCCTCTAAGCTGATTTGTTTTCTAAAATAAATCTAGTTTGAGTCCTAACCTATGCCTGTGCGTTTGCTTCTTTACACTGCTGTTAACAGTTTAGACTGTTAGATTGTTCCAGATAAGACAAGTAAAAGATTCTTCAGAGCTGTTCTACCACGAGCCTGACAGGAAGAACTCCAACAGCTACTGAATGTTCCTGTGGTCCCCTCAAGGCTACAGGAGGAGTCCTACGAGGACGAGCCGGTCCACCTGATGGTGGCCAGTCGCTGCGGTTCAAAGCCAACACCGACTACGTGGACTTCTACTGGACCACACGGAGGCCTTCAAACTGGACCAACGAGTTCACCGACTCCCCGACTCGTGGGTCTGAGGACGCCGCCGAGCCTCGGTCCAGCTAGCCTCCTGTCTGTGGGTGTTTGAGTGCTGAGAGGTTTGTGGATGCATGTGAACGTGTCTGTGTTGAAACAGCAGCTTTTGACTCAGTAACGCCAGGAAAAACCAAGAGCTCCTTTATTTGTGACTTCCACTAAAAAATACTGATGAAAATAAGTTTGTCAGGGTTCTGACTGATAACAGATTATTAAATAATGAAAATAATCATTTAAATATTCCTTTAAACAATCCTTTTAGGTCTACATTTCCTTTACACTGACTTCTCTCTTTTTTTCTCATTATCCCTTATTAATCCCACCAGGGGAAATTCTGATTTTTGCATATCTCCCCAACTGGGGGAGTCAGAGCGACGGGTCAGTCATGGTACAGCGCCCCTGGAGCAGGACGGGTTAAGGGCCTTGCTCAAGGGCCCAACAATGGCCGCATTGGGGCTTGAACCTCTGACGTTCTGATCAGTAGTCCAGAGACTTAACCGTTGCGCACCACTGCCCCAAGCAAGCAGGAATTGAACCTGGGCTGCTGCGTCGGGGACAAGCCCCTGTACATGGGTCCCCCGCTTAACGCGCTGAGCTATACGGGCGCCCCATTCTTGATATATGTACAAGTATTTTGGGTGGAATATACCATTAAGCCTAATGTTCAAGGGTTTTTCTGGGAATATACCATTAAACCAACCTTTTAGGTAAATGTTGGGTAGAATATACCATCAGATAAACCTTTTAGGTCTACATTGGAAGATTTTAGAGTAGAATATTACTCCAAATCATCCTTTTGGTCTACATTTAAGGTGGAATATTCCTTTACACCAAGATTTTTTGGTCAAGGATTTTGGATGGAATACTCGGTTAAACCAACATTTTAGGTGCATGTCCAAGGATTTTTGGTGGAATGTTCCTTTAAAGTGGATGTTTGAGGACCTTGTAGGTGGAATACTTCCTGAAACCAACCTTTTAGGTCAACATTCAAAGATTTAAGGTGGAATATTCCTTTAAACCAACCTAAATTTCATGTTTTGATCATTATCAAGTGAGAAACCTCAATCCAGACTCCTCATAATGACGTTTGAGATTTATGCTGCTGTTATTTGTTTAGTCCAGACTAAATGACAGAAATCCACAACTGTAATTTTATTTCAGGACTCGGTTATTAAATGTCAAAACAATCCATGTGACTCTAAAAACTCAACAGCTGTACTAACTCTAAGATTAAACTTTCCACAAGGATCCCAAATAAGTTGGACTTCTACATGAGAGCTTTAATTATTCTTCATCTACTTCCTGAAAAGTTTGGTCAATAAAAAAGACAAAAACTAGTATTTTCAGCTGAACTAACGACAGACTTTGTGATTTTTCTGCTCACATGTTGTGTTGTTGTAAACATACTCTTTCAAATAAATACCCGCCTAACCCCCTGGAAACCAGCGTTAGTCCTGTTTTTGTGTTGCTCCTCGGCGACCCTAGACAGCCGGGTCATAATGTTTTTTGAGCAACACACCATACTATGACGTTTTTACAATGATGGTTCTACTATGAAGCCAGTTTGACATGTTCAGGTGTTCTTTGTTTGAAAACTCAGAGATTTCAGGTATCACAAGGTGGTTTTCAACTTTCGTTGTTCACTTTCTGCCTCAACTTTAAATTTCCTTCACTAACCCAGCCCTCTGGACTTCCAGGAAGCTGTGTTCCTATTGGCTGTCCAGGTGGCTGCTTGGTGTTATCAGGAACACCTGAGCAGCTCAGTGTCTTCCTGCTTTATTTAGCTGCAGACAAACATTTCCTCTGCTTCAATTCACCACTGAACCGGGTTTGGCTCCATTGCTTTAGTTTGTTCTTTAGGCGTTGGCTTGCAGCTCCCAGCAGTAAAATCGTCTTTAATGTGTTTCTTGGTGTGTTTTAGGGCTTTGTACTAGATGGTTGTCTTGGTAAATGTGGTTCTTTAGCCACAGTTAGCACATGGTGCTAATGTGTGCAGTGATTAGTGGATTTGGTGCAGCTGAGTTGTGTCTTTATCTTGGCTGTAGTGAGTCTTTAGAGGTTTTTGGTCAGACACATTCTGTATTCTTGTTTGAGAACCATCGTTGGTTGTCCAGAAGGTAAGAGTTCCTGTCCTGATTCTCTGTTCTCAGAGGTTCTCTGGTAGGCTGCAGGAGACTTTAGCGTTTGGGTTGTGCTAGTTTGGTTTTTGTACGTTTTCATTTGGACGACTATCTTGAGGCCCCTCCATGTGGTTTAGTGAGGTTTTCTGCAACAGTTCTACAAAGCAACCTGCAGCAGAAGAGACTTGGAGAGTTTTTAGGAAGTTCTGGAGACCAGACTTTAGAGCAGCAGAAACATTTGTCAGCAGTTTGAGCAGGAGAAGGTGAGCTTCAGAGTAGAAATGAGACAAACCTTCTTGACCCGTGTGGTGAGGTCCTGTACCAAGAGTTTGAGCAGGTTGTGAAGAGTCTGTAGTTCTTTGGTCTGAAAGCACAAGAAGAGTCGACTCATTAAAGGAGAAAACGGGAGATATTGTTGGTTCTTCTGTCGCTCTGCAGTTTCCTTAGACTGAATATCAAGTTTATATTTTAAATGATTTCCCATGTGAGCCCAAGAAGACTTCAATAAACTCCATCCATCCCCTGGACACAACATATTTTATTACCATGTTAAATCTTTTTTTAAAATAGATTTTGAGTTTTAATCATAGTTTTAGCACAGTTTTTTTTCTCTTTGCTTGTTTAGTTTTGTCATGTGTGTAAAAGGTTCTAAACAAATAAAGTTGAATTGATAAACTGAATAATTGAACTCATGATTGTGACAACAGAAGTATTTTCATTGTAATTTAAGAGTTTGTTTCATTTTTAAGGTTGGGATTAAAATCTTGACAGAAAAAAAAATAAAGAAATAAACTACATTAAAAAAAGCAATTAAATCAAAGGAAAAAAAACATTTAATACAATAAAACTTTTAAAAAGAAAATTAAATATCAAATACAATTAAATGATATTAAACAGACAAAATATTTAATTAGATAATTAACCAGAAGATACAAAACATGTAATTATGAAATTAAAGTTTATTAAACAAAATATTAAACATTAAAGAGGAAATATTTTAGATAATTAAACATTAAAAAATACAATTAAACAAGAAGAATATTAAACATTTACAAAAATACAAAACATTTAATTAGATTATTAAACCTTTAAAAAGATGAAACATTTAATTAAAAAAATAAATGTTTAATTAGAAAATTAAATCTTAAAGACAATAAAACTTTAAATAGGAATTAAACAGAAAATACAATGAAGCATTTAAAAAGAAAATTAAACATTAAAAGGTGGTAAAACATTTAAAAAGAAAAAGATTTAATCGAAAAATTAAACATTGGGAAAGAAAAGGAAATTTTTCAAACAAGCCGAATAAACATTTGAAAAAACAATTAAACATTAAAAAGACAAAACATTCGGAAATCAAATCAGACATTAGAAAAGAATAAAAGGTGAGAAACAAGCAAAACTAAACATTTAAGAAGTATCAAACTAAAGACAAAACATTTGAAAAGACACCAGTTAGACTTTAGAAGATCAAATTAAACAGAAGAGACAATAAAACGATCAAAAAGAGCAAAAACAGATAAAGGTCTTCAAGTGTTTTCTAGTCTGAAATGAAAACATCAAGTTGTTTCTTCGAACATTTCCTCTTTCTATGTTCTTGGTCTGATTGTGGACAGATTTACTAAGAACTCATTTAAGAAAACTGCTTTCCAGATAAAGTCTACTAGTAGTTGAAGGCATTGATCAAACTAATGTTACCTTCTGATCTCCACAAACTTTACTGTTCAGTGAAGAGAATCAAAGTTTGTTCAGGATTTTTAAAGAACCCACAGGTGAAGGTCTGAGAAGAACTCAGATGGATGGTCTAAATGTGAAATCAAGACCCATGGTCACAAGTTTTAAGGCTTCTGTTAACCAGAAAGTTCAACCTAACAGAGAAGTACTGAGAAACTTTTAAGATTTCATTCCTCAGACTGTCTAAAGTTTCAAACTAACAGAGAACTACTCAAGAAGTTTTAGGTTTTCAGCCCTCAGACTGTCTGAAGGTTCAAACTAACAGAGAACTACTCAGGAACTTAGAAGATATCAGTCCTTGGACTGTCTGAAAGTTCAATCTAACAGAGAACTACTGTGGGACTTAGAAAATTTCAGCCCTCAGACTGTGTGAAAGCTCAGGTCCTGAGGACTTGGGAGGTGTGGAGGCTTTGGAAAGTCTTGGAACTGAGGGTTCCACCCTCCAGCTCAAAGGCTGAAGTCCAACCTCCTGAGAAAAACGGTCGAGACGAGACTCGAGTTAAAAAAAAAACTCGAAAATGACAAAAACTAGATGATAAATGCGCAAAAAAAAGAAGAATTAGTATCTGAGCGAGTAGCTCAGGGGGATAAGAAGACAGACTACAGAGTGGAAGGTCGCAGGTTCAAGACCCGCCACTGGCAGTTTTCTTTCTTTGTCTTTGTCAGGATTTTGATAAAACTTAAGAAGGGTCTGGTCTTGAACCAGCGACCTGCAGCTCCATAGGCAAATCCTTAACTCACTGAGCTACAGATCAGATAAAAAGAAATAATTTCGTCGTCCCTTTGACATCGTAGTTCCTGAAGTGACCACATGGGTGGAGCCAAGGCGGAGTCTGGGTGGAGCCGGGGCGGAGAGTAGGCGGGGAGGTGGGTGGCGGCCTCCCCCCTCTACTCCCCCACCTCCCCCCACTGCCCACCACACCTTCCCCCGCCCGACGAGTTCTTCGAGTCTCGACAGGTTTTCCCGAGTTTCTGGAGTTTCCACGAGGTCGGAGGCAGAACAAGTTGTCATGAAGAGGTGTTGAAGTCGGCCAGGATGGACTGACTTTTTACAGTGACTACAAGGAAGACCACTAGAAGAGCAGGTCTTTAACCACCATCCATATAATCCATGGAGTCGCTCCAGAGAAATCAAGGGAGGTCAACTTTTATCAACCTCCATCCAGATGTTCAACTTCATATCTTTACTTTGAGATTTGTAGCGCCACAAACCTTCAGTGTCACACTTTATTATCATTTATTAGGACTTTAATGGAATCCACCAGCAGATTTACTTTTTGTTGACAAACTTTATTCTTGTCGTTGTGGGACTGCAGTATTTAAAACTCTTCCTTCTATTTGACCTCATGTTTATTAGTTTTAGTGGAGAAAGTTATTTTAATTGTTGATTAGTCTCTTCAAAATCAAATAATAAATTGGATTAGTCAAGAGGTTTAAATTTCTTACTTTGTCATATTTTAAATATGACAAAAAATATAAAAATAAAGCGTCTCGAGACAATTTGACCTGTAATTGGCGTTATATAAATAAAATTGAATTAAAACTGTATGTATCTTGTAATGTTGGAGTAATTCAGCCATATATGTTGGAAAACACATTTTCTTTGTCCATTAATCTGTTGATTGTTTTCTCCACTAATTCATTTATTGTTTTGGTTTCTAAAATCTCAAACCCAAATATATTAAGTTTACTGTCATAAAAACCAAAAAGATTTACATTCATGATGCAGGAATCAGGCAGTTTTTCACTTTTTATCTTAGTTTAGTCAGAAAGATAGTTGATAATGTGTGAATTGTTGCAGCTTGTGAGCCGTAAAAGGTTTTAATCTTTGGGGCCGAGTGTCAAAACCAACATCAACAAAACACTCAACAAAGATTTGAACATCATTTGCATGACAATGTCAAATTAAAGGACATTTATTTCCAACGTAAATGTGTGATATTCATCCTCTGGAGCTTTCTCTTCACATCGTCTTCCACCTGGACTGGTTTGGTCGGGAGCATGTGCAACAAACATTTGAAAAACTGCACTTTAACATCAATGAATGACACTGAAGTTTAATCTCTACATAAATGAAACTGAGTCTGGATGTGCTGCTCTGTTATTAACTCCTAAGTTTAGGGAAAGTTCAAACAAAAGAGGACAGTTCAGATAAGACGTGAGAATGAGCTTATTTTGAACAAACATCTCAGACTTTCTGAGCTTCAGCAAATCTAGCAAGATATTTTAACAACAAGCAACTCAAGAGATCCAGAAGTTGGAGAGAGTTAGCTTTAGCTGAGCCAAAGAACATGTGGGACGCTAACCTAGCAAACATTTCAGACTTTTCTCTGTGAATTCTGAGAAATAATTTCCTATTTAATGACAGAGCTGCACATCTTAACTCAGTCTCATTAAAACAGACTCTAAGTCAGTGTCATCCATCCATATTAAAGTGCAGTTACCCAAAATGTTTGTTGCATGAGCTCCAACAAAACCTGTCCAGGTAGAAGGCCACTTTGACAAACAGGAAGTGGACGATTCCAAGCAGATTTATAGAAGGGGGAACCGGACTGTACTAAGTGTGGTCGAGTATAGAGGGGTGTTTTGTGGGTTTTAAGGCTGATAATGATTATTAGTGAAACATTTAGTGTATATTCATTTGGATATTCATTTGCAGTAAATGAAAGTATTTATAATCTTGGAGTTAAACTTACAAGAACACAAACTTTAACAGAAAACTTTGTTGATACGTTTTTGTTTTGTTTACAGTTGTTAAGTTAAAGGAGTTTTATTCGTGACGTATAACCAATCAAATCACTCCAGAAGACAGAGCGACCACAGGTAGATCAAGGTTCAGAGCCAAAGTAGCGCCATTTTTAAATGTATTTATTACCGTAAATCGGTAAAAAACAAAATACTGATAATCAGTAAATCAGTCAGCCCACAATTACTACAATTCTACAATGTATGTCTCTTTCCTTTGACTTGTTATTTGTACAATATACGATGTATATGATGGTGTTTTTTCATACCAAAGGCTATACTATGATGTTTTCTAAGAGACATACGATGCTACTCTGTTTGTTCTGGCCCTGGGCCACTGCACTCCTCCTCTGTTGTTTTCTGGATTGTACTCAGCTGCATGCCTTCGTCCACCAGGCCTCCGTTGACTCGTCCCGCCTGCCGTCTCTGGAGCTGAAGCTGGATTGGAACAGACCAAAGTACAGTCCAATCACGATGCCAGCTGCCTCTCAAAAGGCTCCTTCATCTGGCAGGTGGCAGCACTTCTTCTGAGGGGAAGCTGAGCTGGCAGCAGAACTTTGGAGATGTGTTCCAGTGGTTGGTGGATGTGTGGGGAGATAGAGAGGGACCTTTGAATTGTTCAGAAAGGAAAACAGAGAACCCATTGGTAGTTTTAGTTTAGGGTGCTACTGCGGTGTGTTTTTGGGTTTTAAGAGGTGAACAGGAAGAGTTTTTTTTCGTATTGATTATCTTTTACTTTGTTCCTGGTTGGAATGCCCATCAATGTCAACATGAAGTTCACTTTTAGTTCTGTTTATTTATTTTTATTTTACTAACACCCATTTGCTTTTAACCCCCTCACATGTTGTGTTGTTGTAAACTTACTCTTTCAAATAAATACTTGTCTAACCCTCTGGAAACCAGTGTTTGGACTGTTTTTGTGTTGCTCCTCACCTACTTCAGACAGCCAGGACAAAACAATGTTTTGTGGACTAAAGGCTACATTATGACGTTTTTAGAGCGACATGCTATACTATGACATTTTTTGGGCGACATGCTATACTATGACATTTTGTTGAACGACATGCTATACTATGACATTTTGTTGAACGACATGCTATACTATGACATTTCTACAGCGACATGCTACACTATGACGTTTTTTGAGCCACATGCTACACTATGACGTTTTTTGAGCCACATGCTACACTATGACGTTTTTTGAGCCACATGCTATACTATGACGTTTTTTGGATGACATGCTATACTATGACTTTTTTGAGCCACATGCTATACTATGACATTTTTTTACACAGCACTTATGCAAAAAAAGATTACCTTCAAATGCTCCACTGTCTTTAAGGACAGCTTTTCCAAGTAGATGGAAGAATTCTCGTCTGGGGCCTCCAAGGTCTTCTGCATCCTCATTGGTGTCTTCATCGCTGGCAAAAG
Organism: Amphiprion ocellaris; assembly: GCF_022539595.1. Lineage (NCBI taxonomy): Eukaryota > Metazoa > Chordata > Actinopteri > Pomacentridae > Amphiprion > Amphiprion ocellaris. The sequence continues at coordinate 13,596,998 of NC_072766.1, forward strand.
TGACATACAGCATGTCTGTGCTGTCAGCGAATCTACGCCTGCTAAACTGTCAGAGGGCAGTCGTCCACACATTCCCTCAGCTCATGTAGATTGGTCTGTAGGCTGTTGTGACCACCCTCTCACTATGTGCCCATACTATTCCTATGATTTCTTCTTTGGTCAAAGTTCTCGCAGACCTTCAAAACAAAAATACTAAATATACATTTTGACAAACCTGATGCTGCTTTTAAAACATTCAACACATCTGAATTATATGCTATATGCCTATATGCTGAAATTCAGTGATGTGGAGGCTTTTGTATCACACAGAATGTAAATATATGCCATCCAAGGAAAAAAAAATCCACATCACTGTTCACATAAACCTACTTTGACCAATGTTGAACTTCAAAATTAATAAAAAAAATTAATTCTATCAAGTGCGTCTTTAATCAATCCTAGGCTTAATTCAATTTGCCAACAGGTATCCTGATTTGCACAAAACATATCAACCTGTTCTCATTTCCAGTGTGTCCTACATTACGTTATTTGGCCACATATGACAGCTTTACTTACCGATCTTAGTGACGTGGTGGTCGCGGCAAAACTTGAAGTACGTGAGGGCCCGGCCAGAGGTATCTGTGGTGTGGAAACCTGAAACAAAGGGCCATATTTAAAATGTCAGATGTGGTGGAAAAGCCCCTGTCCCTAACACAGGGTAGGTAGACTGGTTAAAGACTGGGCAAAAGTAATTATCCAGTTTTAAGTAGTTAATTATTTACGAACCTATAAAACACTGTTTCGGTTAATATCTCTTTCTACATTGTGTCTCAAGTCACTACACTTAAATCACTTCAAATAACTACACTAAATGTTGGCTTATCAATAAATGAATCAATTTCAAGATGACTTAGAAGTGGATCAGGGTTGATTTTACAGATGGAAATAAAGATCTCTCATTAATCACTAAAGGTTTGCGTGTATAAAAACATACATATTACAACATATTAAATATATTTAATACCGACATATTTGAGATCTAACTATATGTAGCTTAACTCCTAGACTTGCGGCCTAAAGTGGAGGAATTTTAGACTTGTAAAGACCAGGTAAACCTTAGCTGGCAATCAAGCTAACGTTAGCTACTTGTAAATTACATTTTAACATATTAATCACAGCCCAGCATGGTCACTGTTGCTACTGGTACCCACTAAGCAGTGATTAAATGAGCTTACGTTTTTCAAACACAGCAACAGGAAATCTTTAATGTGAATCACATAACCTTTGCTTGCATCA